>NC_084820.1:59395568-59695568 GCF_958449725.1 Rosa rugosa | reverse complement strand
AATATGTGTATATATAACAGTAATAAAAAACGGTAACCAAAAAAATTGTAAAAGATTATAAAAATAATATAAATTCGATGTCTTATTTTATTCACTTAAAATAATTAATTATTTTGTTAGTAGGTTATCCATAAATCTCCATTATTACCATCTATTTACATAAAATATACTTCAATTTTACAATTTTAAAAAATAAAAAATCAATGAACAGTAACTAACTGGTCAAGAAACAGAACGGGTGGAAATCCAAGTCCAGTGGCAGTGAACAGTTTCTTGACTGGTCGACCCCTTGACTTTTCGACCTTGACATTTACCCTCAATGGGTGGACTTGCTCTTATCTAACAAGAAAGAACACATGTATTTTTCAACTTATTTTAATGTTATAATTGCCACCATTGTGAATGACCTCCAATCTAAATACTATTAGATGGTGTTAATTAATAGCTTTTTTGTTGGAAGAAAGGTAAGAAAAATAGCTCTATGTGAGATAAAGAAGCACCAATTACTCGATCTACATACCGAGAGAGAGGCAAAGCACCCGAAGAACATCATTATCATAAAGGAACCGTCCACTTTCATGCACTTCATTTAACTAAAACAGTAAAGTAATTAGTATGCAATCAATTCAACCTTAGATTTCATTCTAATCACTCAATCTTGGATGGTTGTGAAGCTCATTTCAAAAACAAAAATCACGGATGATCATAAAATGATTTTCCCGTTCATAAAATGAGTCAATACGTACATAGAATTATTTCATGCATAACTGATAATAAAAAATTGTAGAGAACTGATTCCCACGATGATTTTTGACAATTTAACTCGGTCTCTCTTGCATGCCCATTCTAGCGGCTACCACTTGTGTGATGAAGTGACGAACATTTGATAGAGCTGCGATATACGAAAGTAGATTAGATAGAGAGATCTTTTAATGACTCATATGATGACTCATAGGTTCAGTGCAATAAATAACGCGAGTCATATTGTATCAAGATATTTTAGAAGGTCTAGTGGATTAGCTAAATTCTTGTTGAGAGTTTTGTTTGTCTTATCCATCGACAAATAATTCATAAGTTATTATATCGTTCTTCATAATGTAATGGAGTTCATTTGTTAAATATAAAAATGCGTAAAATATCTTATGACAATTATTATTTTTCAAATAAAAACTCATATAAATTTTAAACAACCAATTATATTGAAAAAGTCACTATAAAAAATAATCACAATATCGAAACACCGGTGCAAGAGAAGAACGAACAAATATAAAAAATTTACGAATCAAATAAACAAAATTACATATAAGTCTCAATTTAACACATTGTCATATTTCTGCATTTGATCAGAGATCTTTATAGAAGCCACATGTCTACGAAAACACACGTGTCCACATCTTGGAGGTCTCGTGCCACATACCTAAAATAATTGACAAATAACATTTTTTGCTCAATATACCTTGCATCGTAAGCTTTTGACTAATAATTAATTGCTATGGCGTTAGAGTGTCGTCTGGTTAAAATTGCCCTACATACCCCCGCGACATTGAGCCCGCCGCAGAAAACCCACCACCTTCTCAGAAACAACGGCTCCACCATTCCCATCTCTATATATAATCTCCTCTCCTCCTCATCATCTATATCATCTACTCAACAACCCTAAACCCTGCTTCTTCCATCCCATCTTTTCTCTGCAAGCAAATATATTTCTAGCTAATACTACCCTACCGGATCAATACTTTCGAAGTTCATATCATCTATCATCATGAATTCAAGTCCTAACTCCGCAGCTGCGTACACCGCTCCGGCTTCTCAACAGGGACCTTACGTCCAGGCGCCGCCTCCTGCAGGCTATCCCACCACGAGAGACGGCTCCGACTTGCCCGGGAGCGACGGTCGTGTCGAAACCAAGCCGAAGGGCGATGGCTTCTGGAAGGGTGTCTGTGGTGCCTTGTGTTGCTGTTGTATGTTGGATGCTTGCTTTTGAAGGCTTTATATTAATCCATGGATGCATCTGATTTCCATTTGTATTTGATTTGTGTTTCTTCTTCTCTCTTAGTTTTTTATTTAGGGAAATCAAGGACCATGTATGTTGGATACTCGATCAAACTTTATTGATTGATATTATCCAATGGTCGGATTTCCGAATAATACGAGAATGCTGTTGTTTTCCGGCAACTTTTCTGACTGTGGATTATCATGTACAGTGTGGGTTTTAATTAAGTGATTTCATTTTCAAACATTAGGTGAGAGTGAGACTATGATTCGATCAAAAAATTATTTACATTATCAAATGATGAAAATGACTAGATAAGACTAAAACCAAAGCAACAGATCGAGCACAGGTGATTGACAAATTAACTTCAATTATGGAAATTATTCTATGCACCAACGGTGCAAATGACCCAACACTTATAAGATGATCTCAATCCTTGATATTTATAATCAATATTTTTATTAACAACACTTATAAGATGGTCCAATCACTTTTTTCTTCGACGAATACCACATTCCCATAAACTTGCATGATTGAGCTTGTATCCGAGGGGTCTAGTTGATATTTGCATATATTCCAATTTTTGTGTTGGTGACTTCAATATATTAGAGGAAATATCTTCTTATGGCATACATTAATACAAATCTCCTTCGCGAAGTTTTGGCTATTTGCCTATTTATAGAATCTGGAAATATAAAACTAGGTAAAATGATTGTTCATATTATCATGTACCTACTTTATGAGTGGCAGTTGTTGGGTGTTGACAGGCTAATGTCACCCTTGTTTCATTCTTATCAGATAATTACCTAATCAAATGATCAAATAATTTGTTAATCTATATCATTAACATCATTAACAGAGTTCATTATTACTTGGTTGAATATTTAAAGCATTTTCCTCCAACATAATTATTCTTTAGTAGAAAGAGCTTCCATTTTGCTCAATAAACAAAATTGATATTACAATAACTCACACTCACACCTGTAGGGTCGAGACACCGCTAAACGCAATATCACTCCACATATCGAGTGAAGCTCGGGAGGGGGAGTAAACTAATGAGAGACTGACAATAAATCTTTTTTCTCGCATAATCCATCATTAGACTTGTTGACAACTCTTACTTATAAGCCTTGCAGTTTCTCGTGTGTATTGATCCGAATAAAACGTAATTAGGTACCAAAAAGAAAATGATTTTGGATTCTAAGTTTTCATAGAAAATCCACCAAGATCCCAAATCCAGATCCAAGACTTATCGAGCCTAATTACATCCCTAAACCACCCAAAAAGGCCCAAACCCAAATATGAATAACACACATCAGAGTCCAAGCCCAATGAGGATTTCCCTTGGCAACAATCCAAAAAAGCGTTTGCCCTTGCCACCGTCACCGCACCAACTCGACACCGTGCCTCAAGCTTGTTGGTGACGTGGGGCCATAGAACTTGATAAAGAAACCATGACGCCCGCATCACCGGTCAACCCAGCTAGAATGAAGCCACCGGCGTCATTCCCCGGGAAGAATTATGAACCTCGGATAAATCAGACTAACAATTCACCACCTTCGCATCCTCCCCACTACTTCTTTCCGTCGCCAACAGCCAACTCATACTGGGTTAGCCATCAGTCCGTCATTTGTCGCCCATTAGCATGAAGGCGCTCGTGCCACGAGTGTGCCATCCGTGAAGAAAAGACTCGATCAAAACATGACCCTACTTGGACAAACACCATCTCTCCAGATGCAAGCGCTGCGATCTAACCAAATCTGCCTGTAATTCTATTAGCACACATCTACATTCGAGACGCGCTCGCCTTGACCTAGACGAACCACCACAAAACAATGTCCTCGATGGGTATTGGCAGACCTTCACATCAAGAGACCATCGAATCAGGAGAACACAGGCTACCATGCCAACTAGCCACGACGGCCGGTGTTGTGGAGATCTGCGAAAGAGAAGACATGGCAAGAGTCAGACTTGGTTTAGGCGACACCAATGAAGATATCGAAATAGTACTCTATCAAGAATGCAGATAGGTGCATAGAGGCCATGCCCAAGGGTTGCGCTCTCCGAACCTTTGCTAGGTCTCATTGTAACTTTATCTCATACGTTAAAAGTATGCCATATTTGAATTCTCATGATTAATGTTGTTTTAGCCTCAAAGATATAATTTGGCTGCTGGCAAACCAACTTCATAGTTTCCAGATCAGACAAACCAACTTCATAGTTTCCAGATCAGACACATCAAGAGAAAAGTCAACTTTCTTACCGATTCTATTGCTAATACTAGCCCCTTCAAACTTGTCATGCTCATTACTTTAATAGTCTAGCTATAAGTTGTGAACTAGGTTCTTTGTTGTAATTCTTCTTTTCTTTAAGGGTTATTATCACAAATGGTACCTGAACTATACCTCAATTTTATCGATGGTACCTGAACTTCAATTTTGATCACAACCAGTACCTGAACTTTTCGATTTCATTTTAAATGGTACCTAGAGCCACCTCCAGTCACTATTCCAACTAAAAATGGCATGTAAAGGCAATCATAGTGATGATCTTTGATGATTTCAAGGGTTGCGATCATATATAGTGATGATTTTTTTGGTAATAGACTTGCCTTGAACTTTTTTTAAATTTTTTTATATTTTAGATTTGGCTTTTTTGGCCGGAATAGTGACCGAATGTGGCCTTAGGTACTATTTAAAATGAAATTGAAAAGTTCGGGTACTGGTTGTGATCAAAATTGAAGTTTAGGTACCATCGATAAAATTGAGATATAGTTCAGGTACCATTTGTGATAATAACCCTTTCTTTAATAAAAAAAAAAATGTTAGTTTAGGTCTACCATAATAATATTTCATATTCTTCTACACATATACCTTAATAATTTTCCACTAAAACACTAACAATACACATACGGAGGTACTTTTGAAAATTACTTCCGTTTTTTATATTTATAAAATGAGTTCATTAAATTTTCCGTAATTTGAAATTTAGAATTATTACACATGATTTTTTATCTTTTTTTTTTCTTTATGTATTTTACATATACTATTGAACAAAAACGAATGTAAATGAAACGGGCCGACTTTAAGAGGATCGGGCTCATGCAGTATTTGGGCCGACCCGACTCAATATACTCCTCTTTACTCATCTAAGGATGACCACATGGCCATAATAATAAGATGGCTAATATGCTCAAATGAGTTCCGTTTATGCCCACTCTTTTGTACCTATGACTCTCAAATGGAGAATAAAACATGGCCGAGGTGATAGGAACAACAATTAGAAAGCTTAAAGTAGAAACCGACGGTTTTGTTCCCCATTTTGGGCTGATTGTACTGAGGGATTAAGTGGGCTTGTTCTATCACAAGGCCTTAGTTTAAGATGTACTCTAATCCAAACGTTTGAGTGGCTAATGATGAATCGTTTAGCCCATTGGGCCTTTACCATTTTGGTGTATTGACCTATTCAAACCAAGAAAAGAAAAGATTAGTACAAAACAATAAAACATTTTACCACAAAATTTTCTCTTTAATTTTTCATTGGACCTCTTAACAAAAATGATTAGTAATGCGACCCAGCCCAAGAGCAAAGTTTAAATGAAAAAAACAGAAGCCCAGCCCACCAACAACTAGGGTTTCACTCCGCCTCCCACTACTATATATTTCTTTCACTTAGGTTTTCCTGGCCACACTTGCCGAAACCAAGCGAGAGCTTCAAGAGCTAAGCGAGAGAGAGAGAGAAGAACAGCGCCGCCGCCATGGTGAAGTTTTTGAAGCCAAACAAGGCCGTGATCCTCCTCCAGGGCCGCTACGCCGGGCGCAAGGGCGTCATCGTCAAGGCCTTCGACGACGGCACTCGCGACCGCGCCTACGGCCACTGCCTGGTCGCCGGAATCAAGAAGTACCCGAGCAAGGTGATCCGCAAGGACTCGGCCAAGAAGACCGCCAAGAAGTCGAGGGTGAAGCCCTTCGTCAAGCTTGTCAACTACCAGCATCTGATGCCCACGCGCTACACCCTCGACGTGGATCTTAAGGAGGTCGTCACCCCCGACGTGCTCTCCAGCAAGGACAAGAAGGTCACGGCTTTGAAGGAGACCAAGAAGAGGTTCGAGGAGAGGTTCAAGACCGGTAAGAACAGGTGGTTCTTCACCAAGCTCAGGTTCTGAGCAAAACGGCGTCGTCTCTCTGGAAAATGGTTTATGGCTTTTTCTTCCAGTTTGATTTTGGTATTTACTGTTTTTGAAATAGAACCTGTGTGGAAGACTATTATTATGATGGGGTTTCTAAACAATGTTTAGTTTAATTTAGTTTTGTTCGCACTTTAAATATTCTATATTTCGGCACATCTGATTTTGTTTAATTTAATTGCGGTTTTAGATTCCCATTGTGTTGCTTGATCTGTTTATGAATGTGGTTGATATATCTCGATTTGCTTTATGAATGTGGTGTTCATAGGTTTAGGGTTTTAGAGAAGTGGGGTGTGTGGATTTGTGGTTGTTAGAAGAGCAGGACCTGCGAATGTCTTGAGATATCAATGTGATATTTCTTTTTTCATAAGAGTTTTTGGCATTGTGTTCGTGTCATTGTTGTTATATGAAATGGGTTGTGTGGTTTAGGCATTTCAAAACTGGTGTGCTGTAGTACTGGATTATGTTCAGTAATGAATCAGCCTTGGTGTTAGCTGTTGTGCGTTGCTAGTAAATTGAGGTTTAGTGTTTTGTAGAGTGTTCATGCATTTAGGTTTCTTTGACCAACCGAACCTGCATGTTTGTTGGTGTTCTAATACATTTTAGTCTTTGTGCCTTTGTTGCTAGTCTTTTCAGACCGACTAAATTTTGGCTTTAAATTTCTCACCAGTTAGTCAGTTTTAGTGTCAATCTGAGCTTGGGTTTAAGTATTTATCAGGATTTGTTAAGACTGGTAACTGGTTGTAGACTGACTATATTGGCCAGAGCTTTCTCATACATTAAACAGATGGACATACCTTCCTTGCCAATGGTTAACTAGGTTGACTGTTGTTAGACTTTCTGGTAGTGGTGCTATGTCCTGAAATGTTTGTGATTTTTTAGGCTGAAATGGATTTTGGTTAGAAACTGGTTCTGGTGTTGGAATTTGTAACGGATTGTAGTTGTGGCAATTTGAGTTCTTTTCATCAATCTTGGCAATGTCTCCAGTCCCAAAAAATTTTGGCACTATATTTTTGTAACCAATGTGGTATTGTTATATACCTAGCTTGTTATTGATTGGCTGACGATTTCTATAACATGAAAGATGTAGCACTGTGTATGAGATTGTGCTAATACTGTACAGCCTTATCTGTGATTTGTGTTATTTTTGTTGGATCTTTAGGGTTGGATACATAGCAGATTAATGTTGAATTGTTATGTGACTTGAGACTATCTCATCTGTAAGGATACATAGCAGATTAATGTTGAATTAGGGTTGGATATTGACATAGCAGAGTAATGTTGAATTGTTATGTGACTTGAGACTATCTTATCTGTAACCGGGTTGTCACAAATACTTCCCTTTGTGGTTCCTGTTTCGTCAGTCACATAGGTTTATGAGATTTCTGTCAAATTGGATTGTCTGAAATTGAGTTTATGGAAACCAATTGTTTTTGGCTTCTTTTTTTCTTGGAAGTGGATCTTATTTCTATTTTTTTTTTTCATACATCAATTCTGTTCGAAGCTCCTTTTAGGAAGTGCCTGAATATGTGATGATTATTGATAGTGGTCTGAACAGTTTTTATGTCTGTGATGTTTGTCATGTTCCTTGTCAAATCTCAAAATGCTGGCACGATATTCATTATGTATATTTTTATACCCTCGATGGGGAACATTTCCAGGAAAAAGGACGCTAACAGTGCACGGTAATGTGGGTTAATTTCTTGCTTATCGTCGGTAGATAGTTGATTTGAGGTTTTGTCTACATTGTTTTGGCTGGGCTGGTGACTTTGCTGTTCTACAAACTCGGCCTAGATTGTGATCTGAATTTGACAATGAAGTGAGAAATAGTTTACATCGCATGATTAGTCTATAGCACAGTAGGTGTCAAAAGTGGTATGGATGTGGAAAGTGAATGTCTAGGCTCTACATTGAGTTGGTCCCTATCTGTTTCATGACAAAAATCTTTCTTTTGCATGCAAAAATTAAAAAAAATATATATATATATATATATAAAATAATAATAATAATAAAAACTTTCCTCTCTTGCACAACCATTCTAGGATTCAGGTTTCAACTCCTAGGTGGGTAGCCCTTCTTTGAAGTTACGGGGTCATTGTTCTGTGTTCCTTGGATATGGTTCTTGCATGTGCAGGCCTCTGGGGTTGACTGGAAGATTGGCCTCCATTTGTACTTTTATGGGTGATTAGATGCATTGACTACTCCACCTAAACTGGTTGAAGCATGACCTAAACTGGTTGAAGCATGATTTTCGTTTAGGATATCTACTATATTCCCTCAATTTGTGTAGGTATCATCTTTTGCTTGATGAGCTTGAAGTCTTTGTAAAATGAAACGTGACATGGCCAGCAAAATAATTCAGTAATGATTGTGCAGAAAGAAAAGAAGTATGAATTATTGGTGGTAGAACCAAAGCTTATGTGTAGGCCAAGAAGGCAAGTACCCCTCGGGTATTTTTCTTTACATAAGAAACTGCATTTAGATGACTGCCGTATTAACGGTATTATGCTACAAGAGGAATTCAAACTCCGGCCAAAAATAGAAAAACACTACAAGTCAATGAAATCATTTTGTACTTGGTCTCTCCAAATTAGAAAAGATAGCAAGTTATGACTTGGTTTGATCAACCCTTTATAAAGTATGGTAACATGACAAACAAGAAGTTTTTTCTTTTCTTTTCTCAAAAGGGATAGAATGTCAATTGTTATAATACGGAGTGCAGTTACTTATATCAACTCACCTCATCAGAACACAATGACAAAGAAGCCTATCTAAGTAATTTCACACACTATCGGTCATAGCACAATCTGAAATCACAAAAATTACAGATGCAGAAGCTATAGGGTCCATGTTCTAATCCCAAATATTTTCTTTGGTAATCCCCAATGGCCAAACCAACCAAAAATGAAGGAAACCCTAGTGACAGTTGCTAGTCCCTTGCCATTGCCTTCACCAACTAAATCGAATGAGATTGAGCTAACACGCTGAGACCAAACCCTTGAGATCAACCAGCAACCCCAACAATATCCGCAATAACCATACCAACAGAGCAAAAAATCAAGTGCTTCACCACATCAACTAACATGGCGGTTAACGCTAATCTACCGCCGCAACAAAACATCGTCCGCACATGTCCATCCCAGAAGCCCATTTTCGAGAAAATAGACCTTAACCACACCAATACATACGAGACAGCAACAGCTTAAGTCGTTCGGGAGTATTGTAGGGTTTTACACGAATAACAAAACCAATTTCTCGAAATGGGATAAGGAAGCCCCCATATACATCTAAATCATATTCATTCATACAAACAAGACTCAAATAATCATGCTCTCCTCCATGATTAGAGCATACAACTAATTAAAAAACAACACATATCAATGTCAACACCCAAAGATAAGCCTCCCACCCCATTAAATCTTCCCAAAACAAAGTCCGAGAATCCAAAGATGATGCAAATTAGACCATTAAACAAATCCCTAAACCAAATTAACCAATCCATACAAATCACCTCCCCCTTAAACCCCCAACACAACCAACGGACTTAACGACGACGACGACGATAACCCCCACACGTGCCAACTGACACGTACCAAATAATAATGCTAAAAAGTTATCAAACTTTCTGTCCTTCTTTCTCTATTCCCAAACCACCCCCCTCTCGCCTCTCTTCTCTCTCTTTCTCTGACACACTCCATCTCTGCAAATCTCTCTGTACAGGCTTTTGATTTGTCTCTTTCCGCTCGAAGCTTTCCTCCGCTTCTATATTCTCTCTCTCTCTCAATCCAGAGGTGGAAGTGGAGTCCCTACTCTCTCCTCACCCAGTCATGCTTCAGAGCTTAGTACCCCAATCCCCAATTGGCGCCAACCCTACCTCGTCTTCTTCCTCCATGAAGACCAAGCGCGCCGACCGCGACGACTCCGATTCCGCCGCCGACGACCCCTCCTCCTTCAGCAACAAGCGCCCGAGTTTCTCGCGCGAGCCGACCGCCGAGCCGGTGGCCGAGGGCGAGTCGGCCGGGCTCAAACTCTTGGGGCTTCTGCTACAATGCGCCGAGTGCGTGGCCATGGATAATCTCCACGACGCCAGCGACCTTCTCCCGGAGATCTCCGAGCTGTCGTCGCCGTTCGGGTCCTCGCCGGAGCGCGTTGGCGCGTATTTCGCCCACGCGCTGCAGACGCGCGTGATCAGCTCCTGCTTGGGGACGTACTCGCCTCTGACGACGAAAACCCTAACGGTGGCGCTGTCGCAGCGGATCTTCAATGCTCTGCAGGCGTACAACTCCATCTCCCCGCTCGTGAAATTCTCTCATTTCACGGCGAACCAGGCGATTTTCCAGGCCCTGGACGGCGAGGATCACGTCCACGTCATCGACTTGGATATAATGCAGGGCCTCCAGTGGCCAGGATTGTTCCACATCCTGGCCTCCCGGTCAAGGAAGATCCGGTCAATGCGAATCACCGGGTTCGGATCCTCCACCGAGCTCCTCGAGTCCACCGGCCGCCGGCTCGCCGACTTCGCAAGCTCCCTCGGCCTGCCCTTCGAGTTCCAGGCCCTGGAGGGCAAAATCGGGAGCATATCGGAGCTGAGTCAACTCGGAATCCGACCGAGCGAGGCCACGGTGGTGCACTGGATGCACCATTGCCTCTACGACGTGACCGGAAGCGACCTGGCGACGTTGAGGTCGCTGAGCCTGCTCCGGCCGAAGCTGATCACGATCGTGGAGCAGGACCTGAGCCACAGCGGGAGCTTCCTGGGGAGGTTCGTGGAGGCGTTGCATTACTACAGCGCGTTGTTCGACGCGCTCGGGGACGGGTTGACTGTGGACAGCCTAGAGAGGCATATGGTGGAGCAGCAGCTGTTCGGGTGTGAGATAAGGAACATCCTGGCCGTGGGTGGGCCCAAGAGGACTGGGGAGGTGAAGGTGGAGAGGTGGGGGGAGGAGTTGAAGCGGGTCGGGTTTCGGCCCGTTTCGCTTGGCGGTAACCCGGCCGCCCAGGCCGGCTTGTTGCTTGGGATGTTTCCTTGGAAAGGGTACACATTGGTGGAGGAGAATGGGTGCTTGAAGTTGGGCTGGAAGGATCTTTCCTTGCTCACCGCCTCGGCCTGGCAGCCGTCCGATTGAATTACTTTGACCCCTAAGAGTCGATTATTTCGATATCGAAATCGATACCATCAAGCATGTTGGTAAATGGGGCAAAGGGATTTTTTTTTTTCTTCTCTTTTGTGTTTTCACTTTGTTGTAATTCTTTGAAAGGAGAAAAATTCAAAAAAACATGTAGCTAGTTTTGTTGTTTTTTTTTTTAGATGTTAAAAGAAAAGAGAAAAGGTCCATAGTTCATGGGATCTTTCTATAGATGATGAAATTCAAGTGAGAATCAAATGCATTCTGAGTTAGTTGCAATTGTTTAATTCATTGACAAGTTTGGCAATGTCATGATTGGGTGGGAAGTTGCAATCAAGATGGAAGAATATTATGGAACTCAATAGAGAAAATGAAAGAAGATTTGTCCTCTTTGATGTGCTGATAATATAAACAAGACTTGGAAAGACCTTAATATTAAGCTGGTACGAAATGTCTTTCAGTTCTTTTCAGTTTTTGTCATTGTAGCGTGGAAATTGAAGAAACCATCAACGTTACAAGTTATGAAAATTCTACAGTACTCGAGAGTGTATCCCATCAACTATATTCCGAACTTTCCACTAGTCTCTGTAAGTTGAAGGTGTAGATGAGAGTGGTGAGGATTGAAGCAATTGCGTGACTTGCTGGCTTGGATAGTTGGATGATTGCATAGTCAGTCCAGCAGAGGAGACAAAAGAGTGCACATGTAGCTGTACTAAAGAAAACGAAAAGCTTATCCTATTATGTCTGGTGTTCAGACATCCTGCAGCTCCTTCTCTACCCAAGCAATCCCACTCTCAGAGACAAAGAGTTCCTCATTTGCAATGAAATAGGGCAACTGTACCAGATGATCTGTTGTTCTGTTCATATTTGATAGTGACTAAACTTTTTTTTGGTCAAAGATGGTGACTAAACTTATGCAAACCTAAACACCAATGTTAATGACAATGATAAAAGGGCAAAGCTAAAAGTCTACAACATTCCTTTCACATGCTACACATTTCCGTTCAGATACAAAGAAAGAGACTAGCAACAATTTCCAATCCATAATTTTTCTTTTTTCATTTATATCTCACAAAAAAAAAAAAAATCTCTCATACTCAGTATATTGCGTCATTCCAATTTGAAATGAATTGGGCAAAGCATTGAGAGAAAGACCATTGATCTAAAATTGGACAGACATATTACGATAATCCAATGAGGTGATCGCATTGACAATGAAATTTGCATATCACAAGATGTAATGAAAGAGGAAATATTTTCAAACTTGAAAATCATATCTTCGATGTCGTTAGTAATCATTTTTAGATGCTAGGGTGTTTCACACTTGTGGTTGATACCTGTCAATGTCAAGTTTGGAGTTGCCTTCAACTTGGAATTTAGAAAAAGTTCTTCTCCAGAGCATATATAGATTAGGTCGTATCTTAGAGCTCTACCTCTATTGGTGGATATTTTTGGAACTAGCTAAGTGGGGGATTTCATCTGAATCTCTGGTTACCAAACAAATTTCAATTGAAGTTTTATTTTTGATACGAAATTTCAACTGAAGTTGCTTATAGAAGAATAACTTTTGTTCAATGACACTGTTGTCAAAAGTATGTGAATTACTTTTCTATTATTTTCCGATGAGCAAGTATTCTTCTATAACTTTGATTTTTTTTTTTAACTACATCAAAAGCACTTTTTGGTGGTTTTAGAAATGCAAAACGCCCTTATGATAATTCTGGAGGTAATCACTTCTCTCTCTCTCTCTCTCTCTCTCAGAGGATATAGTGACATGTCTTCAAACTTGGAAGCTATATCTTTGATGCCGTTGATAATCATTTTTTGATTGCAGGGTGTTACACACTTGTTGATATATTCAATAACAAGTTTGGAGTCGCCTTCAACTTGGATTTTGGAAAAATTATTCTCCAAAGCATAGAATAGGCCATCTCTTACTTAGAGCTCTTCCTTCAACAATAGGAACAGGTCAATGACCAATATTTTTAGAACCAGCTGAGCGAGAGATTACATCTGAGGTTCTGATTACAAAACCAATTTCAAATGAAAATGCTTATATTTTTGTTCAGTAACACTTTATCAGAAGCATATAAAGTTCTTGCATTACACTTTCAATCGTTTCCGATGAGCAAGTAAAGAAGAAAAAAACTTGGCGGTTTGATTTTCCGAAAACATGCCATCGGGCCAACCTGGGCCTTACAGAAAATTGGTGCCCATTACACGTATCTAAACCAAGAAAGCAACACTTCTAGAACAGAAAAAAAAAAAACCGGGTTTTTTGTTTTGGTCAATGGTCATGAGTTGAGAACCGGGTCGAGCTCTTACGTTACATAGAAATCCATCAAAACCCGCACGCTTGGGTCCTCCCACTCCCACATATAAAAACACAAACCCCTCACCATTTCTCTGTTTCCCAAACGCACTCAAAGACTGAGACAGCAATCACCAAAGACAAGTAAGTCATCTTCTCCTTTGAATCCATCTCACACAGTTCAGAACCTTTATCAGCTTATTTGATGCATGCAGCATTTTCTGGGTAGTGTTTGATTGATCATTAAGTCTGTATTTGATGCATGCAGCATTTTCTGATTGATTGATTGATCATTAAGTCTGTTAAAGATGACATCTTTGGAGGGTTTTGAGCCCGTAGCTATTTCCCCACAGAAACAAGACCCAGGATGGAAACACTGTCAACTTTACATTAAAACTGGGGACCCAAAAGTTGAGTTAAAGAAGTGTTTATATTGTGGCAAAGTGTTTCAGGGTGGAGGGATTAATAGGTTTAAATCTCACCTTGCTGGTAGAAAAGGAAATGGTCCCATTTGTGATCAGGTCCCTCCTGATGTTCGAGTTTCCATGTTGCAGTGCTTAGATGAAAAAATTGCATCTTTAAGGCACAGAAAGAGTCAAATGGGTGTGAACCCGAGTCGTAGTTTTAGTGAACTAGACAATGTGTTTGCTGAAAATGAAGTTGGAGGGCCCAATTTGATGAATCAAGAGGAAGATGTGGGAATGAGTGTTGATAATGGGATTAGGGTTGGTGATAATCTGACTGATGTGCCTCTTGAGATTGATGATTGTTTTAGGAGTGATGGTCTCGAGGGATTGACTACTGTGCCTCTTGCAGCAGTTGACTTGTATAAGGGTAATGCTCTAGGGAGAAAAGCTGGAGTACCGAATTACAGTTTTTCGGAAAATCAAGAGGAGGGTGTTGATAGACGAGTAGGGTGGAGAGGTGGAACTTCTTTTGTAGCTACTACTGCTGGTTTCGGTTCTGGTTCTGCTAATGCTACTAAATTGAGTTATGTCCCAGCTCCTATTCGTAGTGAGGTAGACAAGCCATTTTACGAAAACACGCAAGGAAGATCAGTTAGTCATCCCAATTCATATTTGTTTGAAAATGAAACAGATGTTGGCACAAGTAATACAAATGGGAAAAACAGGAAGAGGGTAAGAGATGAAAATGGATCAATGGTTGCTAATGCTGGCACTATTGGCAATAATGGTGAAGTTGAAAAGGTGAACAGTCAGCAGATTCATATGGCAATAGGACGGTTTCTATATGAAATTCAGGCTCCTCTGGGTGCCGTGAAGAACTCTGTTTATTTTCAGCCAATGATTGATGCAATTGCTTCTGGGGGAATGGAGAGTAAACCACCCTCGTATCATGATCTTCGGGGTTGGATATTAAATAATGTGGTTGAAGAAGTAAAGAATGATATTCATCAGCACATGAATACTTGGGAAAGGAATGGTTGCTCGCTTCTAGTAAACCAATTGAACTCCGAAAAGGGTAGAATATTGCTAAATTTCTCAGTGTACAGTCCCCAAGGAACAACATATTTGAAATCTGTGGATGCTTCCTCATTTATAAATTCTCCAGATGCTTTGTATGAGATTCTTAAGCAAGTGTTGGAAGAAGTTGGAGTTGGGCGTGTTTTGCAAGTAATTACAAATAGTGAAGAGCACTATGTTGTTGCTGGGAAGAGGTTGATGGATACGTTTCCTACGCTGTACTGGTCTCCCTGTGCTGCTGCTTGCATAAATTTGATACTCGAGGATTTTGGAAAAGTTGAGTGGATAAAATCTATTATAGAACAGGCTAGATCTGTTACAAGATTTATCTATAAACATGTCGTCATTCTGAATATGATGCGGAGGTATACTTTTGGAAATGACATTGTGAAGGTGGGAGTAACTCGGTTTGCTACAGACTTTATGACTTTGAAACATATGGCTGACCTTAAATTCAATTTGCAGACTATGGTTACTTCAAAAGAATGGGAAGGGTGCCCTTATTCTCAAACATCAGGAGGATCAGCAATGCTGGATGTATTAAGTAATCACACATTTTGGTCTGCGTGCATTATGATCACCCGATTAACAAATCCGCTCCTGCGAGTTTTGAGAATTGTTGGTAGCCAGAAGAAGGCAGCAATGGGATATGTATTTGGAGGAATGTATCGAGCAAAAGAAACAATCAAGAGAGAACTTGTCAAGAAAGAAGAATATATGGCTTACTGGAATATTATAGATTACAGGTGGCAAAAATTATGGGATCTTCCTCTTCATGCTGCTGGTTTTTACCTTAATCCCAAGTTTTTCTATAGCATCAAGGGAGAAATGCACAAGGTGATTATGTCAAAAATGCTTGACTGCATAGAGAAATTGGTTCCAGATTTAAAAGTTCAAGACGAAATTAGCAAAGAGATAAACTTGTACAAAAATGCTGTTGGAGATCTGGGGAGGAATTTGGCCATTAGAGCTAGAGACACTCTGCTTCCTGGTGAGGATCTCTAGTTAGATTGCATTGCTATTTCCAAAACATGGTTTCTGTATTTGCTACAGCAGATATCTAAAGAAGCATATGTATTTTTTCAAGAAAATAGTTTCACGAACCGTGTGTTAATATAATTTTAATCGATAGAATGATAGATACTTAAATGTAGCCAGACTATTGCCTATGTCATTGTAGTTTCACTGTAGGTATTTCATATTTGGGATTATTTCTTTAATACTTCTGTTTGTTTAAACAGCTGAATGGTGGTCTACATATGGCGGTGGTTGCCCAAATATGGCACGTTTTGCAGTTCATATTCTCAGTCAAACTTGCAGCTTAATTCAGTGCAAGGAGAATCAGATTCCTTTTGACCAACTGCACAAGACAAGGAACAGCTTAGAGCATCAACGGCTTAGTGATTTTGTCTTTGTTCAGTACAACTTGCAACTAAGACAGATGTAAGTAGAAACCAATAGGCTCTTTATATGTGTTTTGTAAATGTTAATCTTTTGCTAATCGATTTTCTTACAGGGTTCATAAGAACAAAGAGCATGAGTATGTGGATCCTATATCATTTGACAACACCAGCACTGTTGAAGACTGGGTAACAGAGACTGACATGTACCTAGAAGACAATGAAAATACTGATTGGAAGGCACTTGAACCGCCCTCTTATAATTCGAGGCTTTTAGAACTTTCAGTTGATGAAGCTGAAGACTTGGGTTCAGGTAACTGAGATTGTATGAATTGTGAATTATATGATTTGAGAGTTATGATTTATTTTCTTTTTTTATTTTAACTAGAATGTTGGTCAATGTACAGGGTTTGATGATAACGAGATTTTCTTAAACGGATTGCAATTGGTTAAAGAAGAACGCAGAACTTAATGTCCCTAAGCCGATGGTGCAGAATTCATGGACGCAAATCTTTACGATTGGTGACCACTTAGCTTCAGTTCCATCAAAGAAGAATGCCCCTGTAACAAAGTAGCATATCTAGAGATACTCTCTGTTTCAAAAGGCGTTCTTTTTTAGTGGTATTTTTTTTTTTTTTGGTCAATTCGTTTTTTAGTGGTATTACTGCAGAAGTTGCTGTCACCATGATGCTCTTGTGGCAATAAACAGAACCAGTCTACTTATTAGAGGTCCAAATTGGATACAAGCAAAGGAACTCACTCTCGTTATGGATCTTGATTTTTTGTGGTCATAAAAGACTCCAGAAATTATTTTCACAATATTTGCACATTTGTTTGAGGACGCAATATACTTCTCACAAAATGACATACATTTCGTAAAATTAAATTATAAGAACTTAAGAACTGAGTTGTTGCTTGTGTCTTCATTCTTTGTTTGCTCCAAGAGCCTCACGGCATTGTTGGTTTGGGACCTCTGGAGCACTGCCAGTTAGTGGCGAAACTAAAGGGCACGCTGGTGATAACTGGTAAAATTATAACCTCTACATGCTATCTGCTTCATTGGGCAATTTTGAGTAGGGAGGTCATTGGTCATAGCTGCAGCTCAGATGGAAGTGTAGCTATTTTCGATTTGATATGACTTTTTCGTTAGGCCAAGAAGTATGAGTAAGAAGATCGTAGCTGCGGTGCGCTCTTGAAAAATTTAAAAATTATTTCATGCCATGACAATTTTGTTCAGTATGAAAAAGAAAATCACAGGCAGGCCTCCCCGGCTCTTTTGCCTCCGGGAGAGTAAGAAGCTCGAGAACATTGGTAAGGAAAGCAACTCTCCCTCCTGTAGAGGCCTTTATATTTTGCCCAGTGCAAAACATGAGCAATAACCCCCAGCCCATAAACAAATAATAAATCACTAGTCTTAGTCTGGTCATTTCACTTGCCTCTTGTGATATACATCTGTTTTGCAAGAGAAGGAGAGGGTACACTCTGTGGTCTTTCCTAATGGATCACTGCTTGTCAAGAACTCAGACACTAAAGATGAACTAATTGCTAAACGAGTATCAGATTAATTACGTCCTAAATTAAAGCCTCCAATAAAACAAGGAAATCATGCATAAAGATTATCGTACCGATAGATAATAGAACAGTAGCAGTTTTGTGAGATTACTTTTACTTATTTGTTCAGCAAGTAATATGAAGAAACTTAAAAACTGATAAAATAGAAAGCTTCATAAGCTTAACCAACTTATTTCTTGCAACAGGATATATTGAAATGTAAAAAACTAAAAACTGTTGAATCCGAATGTTGACTCTTTGTACTTGTAATGAAACTCTGAAGATTTCATTAATGTAGAATAACCGGCTTACATTAGCTGAACCATGAGGAGCTGAACTTCCTGAAACTTTTACATTAGCTGATATAGCTCATACCCACGAAAATGTGAGAGCTGACAGATCGGAAAAAGAAGTTGCGAATAAGCGGTTATGAGCACATTAGTTTTATGTGGTATTTAGAGTTTAGGGTTGACCTAGTAGATTGAGACCCAAACGATGACGAAAATAGCTGAAATTTTAACCATAACCATTTCTTCTTGTCATGATAACATCCAACGGTCGATTTTGATAAATTCTATTTCCTCAACCTTATTGGTTATAGAATGTATACTTTTTCATATAAATAAAAAACAAGTTTTTTTTTTTTTTTTTTTTATAAAAGGATAGCTTCATTAACTAAAGGCCAGAAGGCACATACATCAGATGCTGTCTCATACCTAAAATCTAGATGGCACAAGCCGCCAAGCAAAAGACAAGTACCTTCACTGTTAACACATATGCTCACTTATTGAGCCTAAAATACAAGAAATCAAATTCTCACTACTAACCCCCTTTGATAGAAAACCTAGCCGCCTAGAGACCACAATTGGTGTACAACTAAGTAGACTGAGAAGAAAGTAATAAGGAACCCAATTTCCAGTAGTAGGCAAGAAGACCAGGAAAGCCTAAAACTTTCCTAAGCCCTTATCTCGAGAATCCTCCGTCGTTACCACTCTAGAGGATTTGCTAGAGGCACGAAAGTGCGTAACTCCCTAACAACTTAGAGAGTACAAACCTAGGGTTCTAGAACAAGGTGAAAAATAAAAATAAAACTAAAGAAAAGTCCAACTAGCCCAAAGAACAAACAGACCCTAGGCCCAACAGCTGGCCCAGCTCATTCCACCTCCACCTCCCTACGCTCGGAACGACGCACACACACCGCAAGCAGCCATTGCCTCCACGCCATGCCGCAATCATGTCGTTGCTGCCCAGCTTCCAAGAACCCCGCCAACAACATGCTGCCACTATTGAGAGGCCAACAGCTAACCCCGAAAGCACCAGACCGATCCAAAGCGGAAACTGATCCCTAATGCCCCAGAAAGATAAACCGCACCCTGTCAATGACGCTGCGCCGCCGCCTGGATCCAAAGCCAGCTCGATCCGCCCCTTGAACCGGAAACCCACGACTGCCCAAGCCACAGAGAGGCTTCAAAACAGAACGAAAACCAGATCACGTTGTCGACTTCGGGTTACTGCAAATCCTAGAAGCCAGAGAACCATAGACCACCATCACCTGTCCGGCAGCCTCCCAACAACAACGAGGCAAGCCCCATGCCGATGATGAACGCCGCCGGACGAGAGGAACTCGGCTAAATCTCGACCAAACTTGTGTGCTGCGACTTCTAGGGGTTTTTCGAATTATAATTTCATTTTTACATTTGTATGAGAAACCCTATTGTGGTGTTCCTCAAAAAAAAAAAAAAAAAACTATTGTCGTGAATAATATATATTATTAGATAGAGAATAGAGATTACAATTTAATTAATTTTTCAATTATTAAAACTGAAGGGTTTGCATGACACGTATTCATTTACAAATTTCGTGGGAGGGAAGCCTCCAATCAAAGAAAAATGGCGGTCAATTAAATTGAAAAAGCCCTCCCGAAACCATAGTGTTTCCCCAGCCAGATGTATCTCTCAATTCCTTTTAGCTAAGCGCGCTTCGGCCATCAGATGTTCTATTCCCACCTCTCACCTTTAACCTCCACTTCTTTGGTCGCAGCTTCCCTTTACTCGACAGTCGACAGTCGACACCCATTGCCCATGAGATTTCCCTATTCTAATTAATTTGGTCTGGGTTAAATTTAACGAACTGGTGTCCCCAAAGCAAGTGTTCAGCACCAGCGATTTCATCAACCTCGCTCTGTGATTATGAGGTGATTGTTCGAACCTGCAGTTGCATTCTCCCTGATTTGGAATTAATTGTCTCAAAAGAAGAGTCATTTTTGGTTTTCAGTTTTCCTCTTCACAGTAACAGTGGGACATGGAGTGGTGTAATTTTATACAAATGAGCCTATGATTAATGACCTGAGCTTTGTTTTCCATATGATTAGGTAATCTCTATCTCTCTCTCGTGTTAATATTTTGTACATTGATGAATTTGCTCCTGTGAAATTCTCAACATGCTTGAAATGGATAGTTCCCTAACCAGAAACTGACCTTTAAATAATGTATGATATCTCTCAGCATAATCACAAATTAATCAATAGTTTCCTCTGTATAGAGATTTGGTTTCCCAGCTTAGTGAAGTTTGGTCTTTGTTACAAACATGTATATTTGATTCTAGCATTATCGATCCTAAATCATTTTGTCATGGCAATTTAGCTTCAATGGTGGGTTTGATTGTTTGTGAAAATGTAAACACAGGGGATTTTGGAGTAATCATTTACTGGAAGCGCTATCTTTGTGCATCTGTGTTCATTTGAGTGGCCAAAACTTTCTCAGTTTGGAATAATTTCTTTGCTTCTTGCTTTGATAAGTGATAGCTGCATTTTCTTCATTGTTTATGGTTAGCTTCTGGTTTATAAACATTTAGAGGAAGCTATCTGTGTGTTCATTTCTGCAGCCAGAAGTTGCTCTATTTGGAATTATTTCTTTGCTTCTTGCTTTAAGTGATAGCTGCATTTAGGTACATTTTCTTCAAGATGGCTACTGATGTCATTAATTTCATATTATGCAGGAATCAATTGATGCTTGAAACTTGCTTTATTCTCTCTGACTTCTACAAGAAGAATAGTAGCCAATGTCAACCCAATACTCATCAACACATGAATAACTAGCAACATGCGCTAACCTAATGGCTACGCCGTTTGCTTCTCTGAAAATATGTCGCAATTGAAAAGAATTGAAAGTTTGAATGTAATCCTTACAATCGTCCACAATGCGACCACTTTCTGAAAAATCGTCATTTGTTCGTGCAATAGCCGCTGCAAGCACCGAGCAATCACACTCTACAACCACATCAGTCCAACCTTGGTGAATAGCGATGAGAAGCCCTGCTCTCAGTGCCTCAGCCTCCATCTGCAACACAGAGGACACATGAGAGAACGGCCGAGCTAGAGCTGCCATACAAGTCCCCCTCTCATCCCTAACCACCACACCAATTCCACCTTTTCCCCGGTCCACCTGAAAAGCCCCATCTATATTGATCTTGAGGCGTCCACTAGGTGGAAATCTCCAGTAGACTCTTGGACGCTTTTCCTTTCGTCGAGCAGTGTTATGAACTTTCTGGTAGTCTTCAAGCCAACATACCGCCCAGCACACCGAACTCCAGCTGTGGAAAACACCATTCTGCCACACGACACTGTTTCTTTCCTTCCAAATTACCCAAAGAAGCACAAAGAAAAGCTCTCTTTGTTGTGCGGTGAACTTATCCATCATATCAAAAATCCAATCCATTAAAGAATGAGCGGGATGACTATAAGAATGCAGATTTAAAGGCGAACAAACCCACAACGGCACCACCAACTTGCAATTCTTGAAAACATGAAGCTCATCCTCAATAACCTTATGACAGAAAACACACATACTATCTGGCAAAGGAACACGTCGTTGTAGTAAGTTCCTTCTAGTTGGAACAATGCCTTTCAGCAGTCGCCAAACAAAGATGCGGACCTTAGGTGGAACATTGCTTTGCCAAAGAAGTTTCCAGTACTTCGCAAGGTTGTTTCCAGCAGAAGATGACGCTGCCAACACACTCCCCGACAATGCTGAATTCCGCGCAGCATGGTAGCAGCTCTTGACTGTAAAACACCCTCTCCGTTCGAAATGCCATACATATCGATCATCAGGACCCCTAAGAGAGATAGGAATCTTAGTAATAAGCTCTGCCTCCTCAGGGGAAAACAGTTCAGTGACGATATCCTCCATCCATTCCTTCGCTTCCGAATCAATCAGATCACTCACTAGCCAATCCTCTGTACCTTCCATAGGGAGAGAGAAAGGTCTGAACGTATAGGGGAGAGGCAACCACGGATCAGTCCATAATCTGATAGTATCCCCCCGACCCACTTGAAAACGCAAACCATTCCTCAACAACTCACGTCCTGCCAAAATACTCCTCCAAGTATAAGACACTCCAGCTTGTAGTTCTGCACTCAAAAAATCCTTATTCGGATGATATTTAGCCTTGAATAAACGTGCAATAAGGGAGTGAGGGTCCTGCATAAGTCGCCAACCTTGCTTGGCAAGTAAAGCCAGGTTGAACGTCTGCATGTTACGAAAACCTAGACCTCCTTCAGACTTGGGTGCACACATCCGTTCCCAAGCCAACCAATGAATCTTACCATCAGTCCCCTTATCCCCCCACCAAAACCTGGCCATCACCCGATGTAATTCCTTACACAAGTGTCCTGGGAGCTGGAAACAGTTCATGACATAACTAGGGATGGACTGAGCGACTGACTTGATTAGGATCTCCTTCCCAGCAGCACTCAGGGTTTTCTCCCTCCAACCCGTGGTTCTCTTCTCTACACATTCCGTAATGAAATTGAACGCCTCAGATTTGGAGTAACTTAACTCAGTTGGAAGTCCTAAATATTTATCATGCTTCTCCACCCGAGCCACTCCAAGCACTGACGCGATACACTCCTGACGCAGACGAGGAACATTCTTGCTAAAGGAAATACTACTTTTCTCATAATTGATGCATTGTCCAGAAGCTCTCTCATAGTCCCTAAAAATTTCCTTAAGCTCCAAGCACTCCTCAAACTCAGCCTTAAAGAAAATGAATGAATCATCTGCAAAAAACAAATGACTCACACTTGGGGCCTCCCTACAAATCTGCACTCCATGAATATCCTGCCGCTCCTCCGCGCTAGAGATTAATTTCGAAAGAACCTCTGCGCATAAAAGATACAGATAAGGTGAGATTGAATCCCCCTGCCGCAGTCCACGTTGAGGAAGGACTCTCCCCCGAGCTTCCCCATTCAAGACAAATTCATAAGAAACAGTCCTAACACAGCTCAAAATCCAATCAATCCACACTCTACAGAAACCCAACTGGACCATGATAGCCTCCAAGAAAGGCCACTCAACTCTATCATAAGCCTTGCTCAAGTCCAACTTTAAAGCAGCAAACCCCTTCTTCCCGCTCCTTCTCCTTTTAAGGAAATGCGAAATCTCAAAAGCAACTAAAGAATTATCGGAAATGAGTCTCCCTGGGACGAAAGCACTTTGATAAGGACTAATCAACTCCTGTAAGAGCGGCTTCAACCGGTTGGCAAGTACCTTCGATCCAATCTTGTATAACACATTGCAAAGACTTATGGGACGTAGGTGTGACATCAATTCCGGTGTCTTGACTTTGGGAATAAGAGTTACAGTGGTGTGGTTGATATTCCGAAGCAGATCCTCATTACCAATAAACTCCTGGATAGCTGCCACCACATCACCACCAACCACATTCCAAAAGTGCTGATAGAAACCTGGAGAAAACCCATCCGGACCCGGAGATTTAGAAGGATGCATTTGCTTCAAAGCAGTTAGAACTTCATCCTCCTCAATAGTTCGAGTGAGCTGCAAATTCATCTCCGGAGTGACAAACCGAGGCAAAATCCCAACAACCTCCTGCAAACCGGTAGGGTTCGAAGTAGTAAACAGAGAGTTAAAATAGGACAACACCACATGTTCCAGGTCTTCATCATCTGTACACCACCTCCCACTGTCATCATAGAGTCCCTTAATCGTATTCTTCTTTCTCCTATTAGTAGCACGCTGATGGAAGAACTTAGTATTCATATCTCCATCAGAGAGCCAAAAGACCTTCGCTCGTTGTTTCCAAAACAACTGTTCCTGTTGTAGCAATTCACTAAGCTTGGACTCCAGTGAACCTCTTATCTCCTCCCACCGTGTATCCAAATTAACATCAAAACCAACTGCTAGCTGAGCACGGATCAACTCAATTTCCTTTTTCAAATTCCCAAACTTCTTCGAACTCCATTCCATCAACACCTCCCTCGTACGTCGTATCTTATTGCACACTGTGACCACAGGTTCCTCCCCACTTATATCTCCCCATCCATCTCGTACGACCTGCCAACAGTCCTCCTCTCGAAGCCAAATCTCTTCAAACCTAAACCTCTTCTTTTTCTTCCTCTTTCTACGTTTTCGCTTACGGGGTCTAATCTCAATCAGAATAGGTAGGTGATCACTCGTATTTGGATGAACATGAATAACACGAGATATGGGGAATAAATTCATCCAGGAACTGGAAGCCAAGAACCGATCTAGCCGAACCTTAATCACTTCCCCATGTCGATTCCCCCTCCAAGTAAAACTAGGCCCCGAAAACAATAAATCTCTTACTCCACAGTACTCCACAACCTCCCGGAAAGCCTCCATTTGCCGACCACACCTCAAAGGGCCTCCCTCCTTTTCATGAGACCAAAGGATCTCGTTAAAATCACCCCCTAACAACCAAGGAAGATCACACTGTTGACTTAGAATTCGCAGCAACTCCCACGTCAAATGTCGCTCAGTGACTTTAGAATGGCCATAAATCCCCGTAAACCTCCACCTATCCTTTTCCGAAGAGCTCCCCAAAGTCACATCAATATGGTTTTGAGAAAAACTCCGGAGAGACACCTGGGCATCATCATTCCATAATAGACACAAACCACCTGCTCTACTATAACCGTTCTTTTTTTTATTTTTTCTGAAAGCACAAGAAACAGAAAAACAATGCTTCCACCCCAAAGAACGTTTCACAGAAACCATCTCTCCTTGCGTACAACGAGTCTCACACAGGAAAACCATTTTGGGATTGATTAGGGATAGCATCCCTTTAAGTCCATCAACTGTCCGAGGGTTCCCAATCCCTTGGCAGTTCCAGCAGAGAAGATTCATGACTCGTGATGGGTCGAAACCGGACCCATCACGGAAGGGCGGCGAGAACGCCCTGAACATTCAGTAGACACCACTCCCCTTCTTCTATAAACCCTCACCGGAAAACCCTTCTTCGACGACCTAGTCCCAACAGGAGACTTAGGACCAGTGGGCCTCACCTCATTGGGGGCCTCCGAGGCCTTAGGATGCTCCCTTGTTGACTTTTTAGATTTCGTGGGCAGACCCGGCCCATCCACAGATCCGGCAGGATGGGGCAAACCACCATCCACTACCTTACTCTTTTCCGAAGAATCTGGAAAGTTCCCAGATTTCCGTCCCACATGCAGAACTGCCTCCCCCAATGTCTCCTTTAATACAGCTGGATGAGGCTTTTTAGATTTTGTGGGCCGAAACAGCCCATCCACATTCGAAAAATCTGGAAAGTTCCCAGATTTCCGCCCTGCAAACAGATCTGCCTCCCCCAATGTCTCCTTTAATACAGCTGGATGGGACCCTCTCAGTGTCTGCGCACTTGTATCAAACATCATTGAAGCCTGGGCCACATCAGAACTGTATGTAATTGAAACATCCCGTAAATTACTCCCCTGGTCTAAGTTGTCGTGTTGCACCCACGTGTGCGCCGTCACCTTCTGCCGCTTCCCACGTCCCTCCACCAAAGAATCCGGCAACTCATCAACCTCCATACTATCTGACCCCGGCGCTCCACACTCATCTCCTTCCCACTCGTCTCTGGATCTCACCATACCGGACAGGGTGAAATCCGGTGCCTGCAGAGACCAGCCACCACTCTGTCGTTTCAGGAGACCAAAACGCCGCCCGGTCCACTCCGCCGGTTGTTTGTCAGCCTTCCTCCGCTCTTCCTGTTGTTGAAGCCACTTATCTCTCTTCTCAGAACATAACAACTCATCATATTGCTTGTCCTTGATGATCCCAGCTTTATGTAAATCACAATGGCCACTGTCATGTGTAAGCAAACCACAGTAGAAACAGAAAACTGGCAGCTTTACGTAGTCCAGATCAAAACAGGACACCCTGGTCTGGCCAGGGAGCCTAACAGCAGCCATCCTTCTGAGAGGTTTGTCGACATCAACTAACACACGAATCTTCAAGGAGGTCCCCAAATAAATCCCATGTACCGGCTCATCCATTCGCACATAGCTCCCTACAGCGTTGCCAATTCGCACCCCCGTTTCCTTCTCCATGAACAAAGGTGGAATACCACGAGCCCTAATCCAAAAGAATTGCTGATTGAGAGGAATCTGGTGCGGATCATCCAACCCATCAGTCGCAACAACGGCAAACAACGCTTTATCGAAATGCCAGGGACATCCATGAAGAACCCTATTTCGGTCATACTCATGGGTGAAAGAGAAAATGATCCTATCACTCCCCTCCAGCGCTACAGCAGTAACTCTAGGAATCTCCCTGACATTCTTCTTCGGCGTCCATAAGGACCTCATCGTCCCAATCAATGCCTCCTTACAGTAAGGTTTGGTCGTCAGCAACCGGCCAACCAACAAGAATTTTCTAGGTTTCCAGATCTTTGGATCGTCCGGGAGAACAATCACCTCCGCCTCCTCCTCTGTCAACGCTAGTTTCCGCACCAAACCATTGAGTTCCTCCTCCATTCTGGTTAACCAGGAAGACCCCGCTTGCCACCCTTTACGAACACACTCAGAGAAACCCAACATACGTGGGAGAAGCCCCCGACGTCGACACCACAATCAACTGTAACCTTTGACACGACACCGAGACCGTCTCAAAGGAAACCCTTACTCCCTAGCGCTAGAGAGAAGAGACTTGTAGTAGCCAATGTCAATAGGCCTCAATATGGGACAGTCGACTGCTTTTTGGTAGCTGAATGTAGAGAAGCACAATCTAGTATCAGAGCAACATTATCTTACCATTTCTGCTGCAAAAACATGCTGGCCATGACTAGCAATTTAATCATATGCTTAGACATTTGGGAAAAGAAAGTTTAGCTACTTTCCTGTGGTTAAAAAACAGCTATCATTCTCTTAAAATCCACTACATGAACAAAAAGGTAACCATTCATTAATCATTGGAAGGGTTACAAACTTACAAATATTAGCATTGATATTTATCAATCTCATAAGCCATTCTGGCCCAATTTCAATACAAAATATATCAATACATTCCTTCACTATGAATCTAGCTAACACATGAACCACTGTGTTGCATTCCCTTGGTTGGAAGCAGACCTTGGGTGCACTAGATTTCTTCAACAGCACTTTCAGGTCCCTTTGGGGACGTCTGATAAAATAAGAGCGACACTATTACCCCACTCTTTGCCAACACATCTCGTTAGAGACTACCAAGCTACCAGCCTCTATAATATCAATCTCCACTTCAAGACGGAGAATTCCAACTTCAAATACCTACTTTCCAAGCCATCAAACTCCATTTTCAAAGGAGAAAAAATCCTTATATCTGGTGTTGTGAAAGCAGCCATTAAATTCTCCCATCTCATTTCTAAAAACTGCCCCATCTGTGGATCTCCTGTGATTATAGAACCAGAACAAACTGATCATAGGCTCCAATAGGTGCATTGACTGCATTTTAAAGTCATTCCCGTCATGATTTTCACAATGTGCAGACACATCACCTAAAAAAAATAGGCACATCATTGTTTATATATTTGCACTACTAACAGCAGCTACTTGCATTATGATTATGACCAAAATTGTTGAATTGGGAATGCAAGACCTTGCAATTGAAGTACATAAAACTATCAGTGCAAATCTCTATTGAATGAGGCAAGTAACCAGAAGTGGTTCATTGCAACTCAGAGGAAATTATTAAACCCCGAGTTTGCCAAGATACCTTTCTTGCATGCCATCAGTGCAAACATTGAATTAAAGACAATTGTTTCCTACATTGAATTTATCTGCATTTAATTGCCAAGCATTCACTGTAAGTTTCAGCAAACAGATGCTATTTTATGTGTCAGAAAGACATCCATTGAATAAAGGAAAGAGGTATTCCGTGCAATATACACTCATGTTTTTATACAAGAAATGACCACCTTATGTGCTGCTCATCAGTGAATAGTCTTAACTCTCAACTCGCAGTAAATCACTCATGTTTTTATTTTTGAAATTAATGAGAGAAAACAACCCAGAATTTGTCTGTAACTCTTCAATAAAAGGGACAAGGTTTCACTGAGATTTCTTTCATTTCAATTCACTCAACTATGGCAAAAATTCCTAATTTACTTCACAGAAAAGATGGACTATAAAGAAAATCGCCAGATAGCTACAACTAACAAAACACTTCTTCTCAAAAAAAAAAAAACTAGGAGAGCTATTTTAATATGTAAAGAAGAGCAGTTTCTGTAATCAATTCCCTCATTGTTCAATTGCAATTGAAAAGAAGTCAAAAGCCTTGCAAAATTTGAAGATTAACACATATACCAAAGCTTTCATTCAACCAATATGCAAAAGTCATTGATCGTTACCTTCACCGACGAACTGGCCGTTACCAACAAGACGAACCCTTCAATCGGCTTCACTGTCCGGATCCAATTGCAAATTTGAAAACACATAAATGATTGAAACACCCAATTTCGAATTAAACTGTAAAATTGAATACAAAATACTTGGAACCTTTCTATGATATTGGCGTTGTCGGGGTTAGCGAGAGGGAGAGGAGGACCGAGCGGCCACGAATCGGAGAGCGCTTGAGGATTCTGGAGTGGGTCGAAGGCGAATGACTGTTGTTCTTGGAGAGACTAGAGAGAGGGTCCAGGTCGAATTCGAAGGTGTGTGGAACAATTTGAAGGTGTTTGGTTTTTTTTTTTTTTTTTTTCTTTTTTATTGTTTTTTTTTTTTGGTAGAATCTTTTTTATTGTTTTGAGCAAAAGAAGATTGATTGTGTTAAGTATTGTGTCCTGGGTCTTATGGTAAATACGCCTCCGAAACATCTTGGAACAGTCATTATCCTACTTGATTTATTTAGTTTGGGATTCTTTTAGTTTTTCCCTGTGCATTTACTATTTTCTCAATTAACTACAAATATTCAATTAATTGTTTTATCTTTATAGATAAAAAAAAAAACAAAAACCATCTGATTTGAGAAATCCAATTGGTCCACATTATCCCTACTTTCAAGTCGGTTACATAGAGTCCAAGTCATTAGTTTCTATAAATTGGACCATCTCCAAATTCCAAACCATCTGAAACCTTCTCATATCTTCTCCATCCCCTCATCCAAAACCCTAGTTTCTATAAATCATCCATCAAAACCCTACTACTCAACCGAAGCCGTAGTCATTAGTTTCTTTAAACTGTTCCATCGAAACCCTAGCTACTAGCTATTCATATCTTCTTTCCAGAAACAACTCTTTCCAAAACCAAGAAAAGCAAGAAATAATATGCAGCAAGAGTTTGCAATGGAGGAGAGCAGAGGCAATCAACTTCCTGGAGAGAGGTTCTGCCCCATGGAGGACGAACTAGTTCTCTTCTACCTTAAGCCCCTCTTGAGCGGAGAGAAGGTGCCCGGAAGAAACAGCGTCGTGTTCGACTGCGACCTCTACGGTCGCCAAGAACCTTGGGAGATATGGGAGGCCTACAAGACCAGAAGACCAAACGACTTGAGGCTCAACAAGGACATCTATTTCTTCACCCAACACAAGAAGATGAGTTCCACAGACTCACGCATACGCCGGACCGTTGGAAATGGCACCTGGAAGGTTGACGACTCCGGCAAGCCAGTAAAATCTTTGGAGACTGGTCGTGTGGTTGGCTTGAAGAAAAGACTTACTTACAAGAACGAAGCATCGGTGCACAACGGCTGTTGGATCTTGCATGAGTTCTACCTTGATCCATCACTCAGAGACAAGAAACAAAAGGTGAAAGACTATGTTCTTTGTCTTCTACGAAAAAATGGTGAACCCAAAACCAAGATCAAAAAGAAGAGAAAGCAACGTGAAGAGGAAGAGGTTCTTGAAAACAATTATGCCTGTGATGATGGAGAGAACACAAACAAGGAGCAAGAAGAGTTGCTTGAGCCACAAGCGAAGCGACAACGAAACGTTCCATCCATTGATAATGCACTAGTACCAATGCCATCAGAAGAGGATGCATTCGCAGCTGAGTTAGAAGAGACATTGCCATGCTTTGAAGATGATAATGCACCCTCAGAAGCTGAAGCAATTGACTTTCAAGGTGAGGAGAATTGGGGACTCCAACAGTTAACTTCCGAGGTGCAATCAGGCCCTTCATTTGGAGAGGATCATGGAATATTTATTCCACTAGCAGAGGAAGATTTTCTCTTGGAGGAAATGGTAGAACAAATGGGTATGGTAGAAATGGAAGACCAGCTAGTTGTTAATGGTGCGACTAGTAATATGGAAGTGGCGGAAGAAAACGTGCTAAACAACACCCTTCTTCACACTCCCGCATCATCCTTGTCTGCGGCCTATGATGGCACTGATATGCCATATTTATCCATGGAAAATGGTTGCACTGATTTAGTTGGAAGCAACAATGTTTATGGAGGATCGATTGGCTTTCAGGATGGTGCGTACTGGCCTGAGTCTTTAGTGGAGGTCCTTACTGAAGAGCAACAAAAGACAGCTGATAAAAATTGTTCAGATTGGTTGGAGTCGATCAGTTTTAGTCCTGAGGAAAACAACTTCCTTTGGAGTGAAGTGCAATGGTGTTTGTAGCTGACCTTGGCATGCAATGCTCTTATTGCCTAGTTCTTTAGATTGACAACAATGTCAGTCAATCTAGTTTTGGTTTGTTGTATCTTTTTTAGGAACGTGGTACTCTTTCCTTTGTCCGGGGATTTTTAACGAGGCCACACAATTTGCATTTCCTCTCCTTTGTAACTTACAAATTGTAAGCCGGTTATTCTACATTAATGAAATCTTCAGAGTTTCATTACAAGTACAAAGAGTCAACATTCAGATTCAACAGTTTTTACATTCCAATATATCCTGTGGCATGAAATATGTTAAGCTTATGTCAGTTTTTAAATTTCTTCATATGACTTGCTAGAAGTAAAAGTAATCTCACAGAACTGCTATTGTTCTACCATCTTTCATTACGATAATCTTTATACATGGTTTCCTTGTTTTATTGGAGGTTTTAATGTAGGACGTAATTAATCTGACACTCGTATAGCAATTAGTTCATCTTTAGTGTCTGAATTCTGATAAACCATATCATTCAAATAATTCAAATTCAAATTGAAGCTGTTTCTTATCATCTGTTACATCTGATCATATTGTTTAGATTCAAGTACCTCATCCTTTCTTATCTTGTATTTTGAATTGTAGGATATTTTCTGTTCTGATAGAGTAGAGTTCTGTTTTGATAAGTTTGTAATCTAGGACTTTATAATGTAAACGTCTATAGATACAAGCATACTGAGCTTGATTTCTCAAGCCATTCAACACAAAAAGTTATTCACTTAAAGTTCTTGACAAGCAATGATTCATTAGGAAAGACCACCCGGTGTACCCTCTCCTTCTCTTGCAAAACAGAGATGAATATCAGCAGAGGCAAGTGAAATGACCAGACTAGGACTAGTGATTTGTTATTTGTTTATGAGCTGGGGGTTATTGCTTGTGTTTTGCAATGGGAAAAATATAAAGGCTTAGACAGTGGGAAGGTTTTGAGATAATAGGTGGGAGAGATGAGGTTGCAGGAGGGACGTGGTTGGCTTGTTCAAAAAGGTGGGAGAGTTGCTTTCCTTACCAATGTGCTCGAGCTTCTTACTCTTCCGGAGGCAAAAGAGCCGGGGAGGCCTGCCTGTGCTTTTCTTTTTCAAACCGAAAAAAAATTGTCATGGCATGAAATAATATTTCAAGAGCGCACTGCAGCTACGACCTCCTTACTCATACTTCTTGGCCTAACGAAGAATATGATGTGCCTTCGCTATATACAATTGGTTATTGTGCCTTAAAAGAATGCGTGATTGGAGCAATACTTTCATATTCTACATGTTATGAGAAATAGGAAAGTGTAAAGGTCTGGTGTATGTTTGCACTAATCGTCAACGGGTCTTGGTAAAACTACGTCACATGCGCATATAAGATGCTGGTCCAGTTTGAGTTATTTGAAATAGAAAGTTGAAAGAAGTTCATAACAAATGAAGGTGAAATTTTAATTAGTACTCTGAAAAAGCTGTAAAAATAAGATTTCTTAAAGCACCTGCAACCCAATCGAAAACTAGATACAAACTTGAATAACAATACATGAATTAGCTGTGTTTTGCTTTGCAAACAGGCAAGGAGCATAGGCATCAAAATAAACTCCCAGACCAAAAACCTCAAAAACTATAAGCTTGAAAGCATAAAAACAAAGCTTTCAATCAGCTGTGCATAATTTATACCAAGGGAAAATATAAACCAAAACCTGAGGGGCCAAACCAATACCACAATACACGAAAGCTAATATCGTTTCCCAAGAATGATGCCAAGGATGACAGACACAAGAGCCACTCCAAATATGACCTTAATGGTCATCATTGGGGAAGCATTGGCAGTGTGAGTAAGGCTCTCTGATGAGGATGAGGCTTGAGCAGAAGTTGTTGCTTCAGACTTTTTCTTACTCTTCCTTTTCGATGGAGTTGTAATGGTTGATCCAATGTCCCGGGATTTCACTTCCAATCCTGAGATATCACCCTGCAACAAGATTCAAATATAAGTACCTTTACAACTTCTTTGCTGGAAGACTTGGCATCATGATTCTAGCAATTTTGTGCATGCCTGTGTCTGCATTTTGTATATACATAAAATTTAGACGGGAAATAGATGGAAAATACCTTTTCGTTTATATTGGCATCAGAAAGCTGTAATTTTTGCTCAAGGTCTTTGACTTGCTTATCTAGAAGTGTGACTTCCTTGTTCTTAGCTTCAAGTTGCTCAAGAGACTGCTTCAACGCTGCTTCTCGTTCCAGGTCCTTTTGAGAATCCGCTTCTTTCTGTAGTTGGGAATTCAAACATGGAAAATTTTATCAGAAACAACATTAAATAAATGATGTAGGCATAAGAGTGATACTTTGTTTGGTCTGAACAATCGGCAGCTCTCCAAGTATCGAACATCCTATAGTAAGGTCGAAGTAGTCTTATACTCTTACATAAGGACTATTGCCTTACCTTTTCAGAAACAGCGGTCTGAGCAATTTCTAACTCTCTCTGAAGGTTTAGAACTTGTTCATTTAATAAATCTCTATCATGGACTTTAATTGCATGATCCTCCAATTTTGTTGTCAACTCTGCCTCTCTTGCAGCAGCAGCCACCTTAACGCTTTCAACCTACAATACCATCATACAAGTCAGAATGAAATAATGCAGGATACTAAAAGCTTGCCTTGTCAATTTATTTGATTGTTGCAATTGATAATAGTCTACCTCTTTTGCTAGTTGAGCTTCAGTTTTCACCAACTGTTCTTCGAGTTCCTTGAGAGACTTCTGTAACAAAGGTTTTTCAGCAACCTCAGCCTTGAGATTTTCGAACTCAGATTTTAAAGCATCTCCTCCTGCTTTGTGTTCCTGCAGTTGTTCTTCGAGCTGGGATATCACTTGCTGAAGTTCCTTCTTGGTACTTTGATGCAGTTCATTTAGCAGGTTGTTCTCATCCATAACCGAAGATATCTGTAGCACAAACATATAGATTTTCAAATTATTAAAGGGCCGAAAAGCAACATACCAATAACCACAAAATAATATAGAAAAGTTTATCAATATATATATATATATATATATAGTAAAGTCTGATTGCAAACCTGAGATTGTAGTTTTTGCCCCTCAGAAGAAAGCTGCTGTGTTAACTCTTCTATAGTCTTTTGTGAAGTCTGAAGTTGTTCAACTGTGTCATCCTTCTCAGCGATGGTGGCAGATAACTTTGCTTCTAGATCACTCACTTTGGACTCATATATAGACACTTCCTCTGTAAGCTTAACATTTGCCTCGGCTAGCTTTCTGCTTTCTTCTTCAAAGTGAGCCGACTTAGTTTGTAGTTCCTCAACAGTAATATCAAGCTGCTTCAGCTTCAAGAGAGCCTCTTCTAGCTCTACTTTACTGGTTTCGGAAATTGCAGACGACTCTTGAGCCTTCTCTTCATAGACCTTTATTTGGGCTTCCAGTGCAATTAGTTTCTCGTTCAGATCTTTAGCTTCCAAATCCTTCTCACTGAATCTCTGAGTGGCTTCTTGTAGCTTTGCTTCTGATTCCAGAATGCGAGCTTCAGCAGCAGAATGGAGATCAAAGGCTCTCGAGTGTTTCTCTGTTAACTCCTCAATAGTGCTCTTGTGGGAAATAAGGTGTCCAGTAGTGGCTTCTTTTTCAGATAGAGCAGAGTTCAACAATTCCTGTAATTCATCTATCTTGCTTTTTAGCTGAACATTTGTCCCAACCAACAGTTCATTTTCTGAGAATGATTGAGAGGCTTTGTCTTCTGCTTCCAAGAACTGTTTTCGGAGTTCTTCATTTGTACTTTCTGAAGAAGCCAATTTACGCAAACAATTATCCAGTTCTTCTTTCAAAGATGCAGATTTTTCGGCTGTTGCAGCAACTTGCTCTTCATAAGCCTTCACCTGATCTTCAAGAACATTCAGCTTCTCAGCAAGAGATTTTGCCTCAGAATCCCTGTTAGTGAAGTTTCCTATTGCTTCTTGGAGTTTAGTCTCTGAATCCCTCGTCAGGGATTCATGTAGCGATTCAAGTTCTAAGTTTCTTGATGATGTTTGCTCTATCAGTTTGCTATGTTGTTCCAGTTGCTCCTCCGCCAACTTGAGTTTCTCTACGACCTCACCTTCTCTGATTCCAGCAGCCTTAAGATCATCTTCGATTTTCACCAATTTCTCTTGAGTTTCAATCAATTCATTCCTCAAGACTTCCACTAGATTTTCCGCTTCGGAATACTTCTCAGTCGAGCTGTTTGAGGCATCTTCTAACATTTTCTTCTCTTCAGTAGCAACATTCAAGGATTCTGTCAACTGCCTTTCCTTGTCTTTCGCCGTCTGCAGTGCAACTTCAAGGCTAGATGTTCTTTCTTGGAATGCCTCGAGTTCAGAAGCAAGTTCAGATACTTTATTTGAGTACTTCTTTGAATCTGCTTCAGCATCCTCATATTTCTTCTCCAATGTGCTTATTTGTTCCTCAAGTTCTTGAATTCTATACTTCTCAGTTTCAAGTAACAACTCCAGCTCACTCGCCTTTTTACCGGCATCCTCCACTTTGGAATGAGACACTTGGATCAAATCTTCGAGTTCCAGGCTTCGCTGATGAATTGTAGTGGCTTTGCCCTCATGTTCAGAGCATTTCTCGGTGGAAATCTTCAATTGCTCCTGAAGCTCTGCATTTTGCAAAGATGACTGGTTTAAGGCAGATTCCAGCTGTGGTATCTTCTCTTGGTATTCTTGAACCTGACCATTTAGCTGATTCTTTTCTGCCTCAACCTCTCCCAATGTTGCAGTGAGTGCCGATACTTTTTCAGAAAATTCTTCCAGATTTCTCTCAGCAATTCCTTTGTTCAACTCTACCGCATTTAATTGTTGCTCAAGCTCTACATTCTTTTGTTCGACTGCTATAAAGCGTGTCTGAAGCTCTGTCAGTTGCAATTTCACTTCTTCTGCTGCTGCAGTTGAAGATCGAATAACACCCTCGAGCTCAATATTTTTTTGAGTAGCAGTTGCATGTGCAGCTCCTGATTCGCTATGGAGCTCCTCCAATGACTTCAACTTCTGTTCCAGCTCTACATTGTTCGACAAAGCTTCAGACAATAGAGAATCTGTTTTTCCAAAATTCTCCTCCGAAAGTTTCAATTTTTCTTCAAGATCACTGCACAACTCCTTCATCAGCTGTACATTACCAGTGAGATCAGCCACAGCTGCTTCCACTGCTTCTTTTTCTTTAGTTACTATAGACAACTGCTCCTGTACAACTAAGACCTGTTCTTCGTGGGTTCTTTTCGCAGCTTCAACCAATTCCTTAGCGCTTGATTCCTCCTGCAGCTTCAACTTGATTTCTTCCAACTCGGAAACCTTTGCCTGGAGATCTTCTTTGGTCGAGGCTAACAGATTTTCAAGAGCTGAAATGTCTTCCTTCACTTGAGACTCGGAAGCCTTTTTCAGGTCCAATTCCGCGGTTAGTTCACTTATAAGAGCTTCTTTATCAGAAAGTCGTTGCTCCAAGTCTACACCTTGGGACTTTGACAGAACCAGCTCCTCTTGGACTGCAGAAAGCTCAGCAGCAGCAGACTGAAGTGCTTCCTTAACTTTTTCATCTTCAGCAATCTTGTCATACAATCCCTTAAGTTCTCCTTGAATAGCACCCATCTGCTCTTCCATCTCTTTAGCACTCACTTTTGCCACTTCAAGCAGCTTCTCGAACTCCAAGGCCCTCTTTGTCTCAGACTCGGCGTGCGAACCACTTTGCTTGTGCAGCTCCTCAAACTTCTGCACTTCACCTACAGAACTCTGCAGCTCTTGCTCCAGCTCCTGCATCCTCTTTCTCGAGCTTTCGAGCTCGAGGCTTAGACCATCGAATGATTCCTTCACCCCAATAAGATCCTTGTGCTTTTCTTCTTGAGCTTGCAATGCCTCTTGCAAAACACTGAGTTGTGAAATGTACTTCTCCTCAGCTTCAGTGATCTGCTCTTGCAATTTCTTGTGACTGAGTTCCAGCTCCTCGTTCTTCTTTCCAATTTCTTCGAGCTTCTCCTCTGTAAGTAAGACCTCATTCTTCAGCTCGGAATTCTCTGACTCCGATTGCTTCAACACACCAGCCAATCTTTCAATCTCTAGCTCAAGTTCACCTGTCTTCTCCCGCGCTTCTAGTAACTCCCTGCTTGAATTGCTTGTGCTTCTCTCAATAACAGATGACTTGCTGTCCCCCTCCGCCAATGTCTTTTCAGCTAGTGATTCCTTCTCAACTTTAATGAACTCTCCATCGAAATTAGCTTCATCCTCTTCTTTCTTTCCTTCTTTTCCAATCTGTAGGAAGTCTCCATTTGACACCTGTATGAAACCATCAGAATCAACACTCAAATCCTATTCAGATTTTTAAAAACGAATTGAACCCATGAAAAACGTGTAAATCAGAAAACACATCATGCAACTTACCTTTTCGTTAGTCTCAGCTTCTTCAACAGCCTTCACTGGGATATCTGCACTCACTTGTGTTTCATCCATGTTGCAACAAATGTTCACCTACTTTTCTTGCTTCTCTGAAAGTTACGACAACATCACATCATGAGCTACTTCAATCTTGTTACAGATAAATCAATAAACATTTCTTGTTTTGGGCTGAACGAATCAGTCAACCTAGTCACTCTAGATATATGATCATGTTGCAAAGGTGAAGCATGATAGAGGGCAGTTCTGTAATTACAGGCGACAACAGGTCCCATTTGTACCATGTTTGATTTGTGTTCCAAGCAAAAACAAACAACTTGACGTGGTACCCTAAACAGGGTTGCCCTGGTAGCCCATCAACATCATTTAACATCTCTTTCTTACACACAATTATTCCTAAATTTCCGTGTGCCACTTACCATTTTCATTGTTCTATTTTGGTAAAAGTTTAAATAAAGAATTAATTTAAAATTTAAAAGAGCTCCTATTATAATTTTTTTTTTTGCATATTAATTATTACTAGTAATGAAAAGTCTGTGGGACCCGAACTTCATTCATTCAAGCTATTTATGCATCAAGACAACAACAAGGAAGGCCTAAATTTCATTTTTAAAATAGGCTTTGCATCATTTCATGATCTAATTGATGAAAAAGAAAAGAAAAGGACACAACTTTAGTTTCGGCCTTTCGGGTGAAATCAAGACCGTCCATTGCGCCGAGGAAAACATAAAAAAATAAGAAAAAAGTCTATGAAATTTTCAAATACACTAAAATTGAACCATAGTGGGTGGAGCCTGCTACCATGGTAGTAGGCATTCCCATAGTCCCATCCTTTAATTTGTTTTGATAATGGTTTATTCAGATGGACAGATCACATTCAGTTATCACAAACCCCCAACTGGTTTCTTTCTTTCTAACTAAATTTATGACCAAAAAGAAGATGGATGAGAAAAAATAAAAAAGGAATCTTTCAAAGGTCTTAAAGGTGATGGACAGGTAGCTTAGCCATCATTTTCTTTTTTCCTATTTTTGATTTATGGCAGAGCCTTGGTCACTTTTGGGCTCTGTAAACAACTAAACACACACAGAGACAAGTACCCAGAAGTGACATGTCATTTTTTTATATTTTTTTTTTCAAAAAGAGGCAAATCAATTATGACTGACAATTGGGAAAAAGAAAAATAAGGGTGCCCAAGTCCACCAAATGAGTTTGATGATCAAAAGAAAAGTCCACTAATTGAGGGAATGAATCAAGATTGGTAATGATGTAATAAACACTGTATCTTCTTTACTGGAAGCAATCAAAACCTTCAGAATATATTAAATTGCCAGTAAATTCATACTTTATTAATATTTACTACTTGATCTAGTTAAAACAGCTGACGAATAAAATCCCCACCAAACACACCCAATAAAAACAAATAAAGAAACCGAAATAATATTAATTAGAATTTACAGATTTAGTCCTCCTTGAACAAGGATCTCAAAGCCAGGACCGGTCAAACAAGAGTAAACCAATTACAAATGAACTTGGAGCTTCCTCTGATCCATGATCAAGATGAACACGATCATGATCAAGATCAAGGTGATGGGATTCTTTCAAATCCTTCAAAGACACAAACTTTGATATCAAATGATGATCTAATTCACACACAAAGATTCAAATGCCTGGTTTCAAACCACATCCATATATATGATCAGTACCCAGACATCAAAATCACATAAAGATCAAAACTTGATGCTTGATCAACAAAACCAAGATCAGAACACTAATATATGAATCAGTAAAACATGAACCAGCAAAACCAGAAACAGTGAGAAACCAAGTACAACCCAGAAAACAGAGCATGCATAGAAACCCAGAAAAGAATGATTGATCGGTTTACCTGATGAAGACGATTGCTTGTCTTGCTTAGATATCTGGGAAACGTATTGTTGTTTGTTGTTTGTTGTTTGTTTTTCGAAACACTGAAAAATGTTTCGAAAAAACAAACAAAGATGAATGGAGATGACAATGATGAACTGGAAATGAAATGAAAATATAAGACAAAGCAGAGAGAGAGAGAGAGAGAGAGATTCTCGGTTTTATATATAATAGAGAGGGAGAGGGATCGAGGAGTAAACGGGTCCACTTTTAGTGTGCAAAGGCCAAAGGGACACTAAATGGTGGTCTTCAATTGGGCAATCGGAGAGTAGGCAACTTTGCTGTGTCTGCAGTTTTGCCTTCCGATTTGATTTTAATTACATTTCCAACCAGAGCGTTATAGGAATGCTGCAATTTTACTTGCTTTGGAGGGAATAATATCATGACAGATTTTTGGGTTTGGCTAGCATATTTTGCATATCAATAAATCAGTTAAAATCTTTGAACCAAAATAAATAAATCAGTTTAAATCTACGGTTTTGAAACCTGTTGATTTGGAGATCCATTGTTTTGACAAACCATTTTAAGACGTAGGTTAAGGTTTTGCGTTTTTCAAATGAACAATTTATATCATCATAAATAATGGATTAGTAATCTTATGAAAATGACAATGCGTTACAATCAATTTAAACTCCAGTGACGATGAATGATGAACTCATTTCTAAGGTTCGCTAACGTTGAGCGCGGTTGGGTGTGGATCTCAATTGACCCAGCGTCGCATTTTCGCATTTGTGCCTATGTAGATAGTGCGATGGACGTGCAGGTGCTTATTTTGGAGATTTGAGTTCACTAAATATTGATTAACCCTTCAAATGAATGCAAGAATCATCAAAGCTGTGTGTGTAACTACTATTTGATTTGTCGTTCATCTCGTTTGTTTTAAGATATTCATTGACTTTATTCACGAATCTGTACCACTCTTGAATTGTTTACCATGTTGATCAGAAAACAATAACTCATTTGATATTGCATAAATGCACAAAAAGCTAGTAATATGTATCCTTCTATGTAATTGAGGAACATGTCAATGACCCTATAAGTATCAATCTATCTTTGAAAGTATTTGGACAAACTGCATCGAGAAATCTCAAGAAACCATTGTAAAAATGACTTTACAATGATCATACAATAAATTTAGAAAACCTTCTCGTGCCTTTATGCCTACGGCTCTAATAGAATTAATTATTTTCGCAAGGCTTTTCATCTTATTATATATGTAAAGAAAAATCACTTAATTAATTCGACACAATGAGTATCCGCAAGTATAAGCAACAAATCGTTGACCTCATATAAGTTGTAATAGTTTTCTCTTGATGCACACCGGAGTGGGGAAGGCATGAGCCTCGTTACCTCATGATATAACTCATCGTCTCCTTTTCAAGTGGCCCTATATATAGATTCTGATTTCTTTTTCTTTGGAAATGTATGAAAGTCTGAATTATCATAATGCTAGTTGTGAGAAAATAGACCCAGATATAAGGTCAAACAAGTCATTTTCTATATACAAAAAGAAATATTGGCTTTCTAGGTCTGTGAGTGGGCAGAGTGGCGGCCATATCCCGACCGACCAAACCGCCCTTCCAGGCGTGCCAGCATCACCACCGCTGTCTTTCTTTGGCCCAATTACGACATTTTCCCTCTCTTTTTGGCTTCAGTCTTCATTAACTTTTTAAACAGATCAAATTTCTCAATTGTCCTACACGTATTTTTGAACCATCTTTCTTTCTTGCGATCTTCTTGCGTTTTGATAAAAAAAAAATGTAGTTTCTTCTGCTATATTCCATTATAACATAACATATATGGTAGGCCGAACATGCAATCAGCACACCTTTCAATGTTAAGTATGAGAATAAATGTTCTTCACGACTGGCTCATACGTATAATAAAATTATTAGTGGAGTGAAATATATTTTTGATTAAATCCGTGCTTGAGTCCTTAAGATATAAAATCCAACCTATGCAAAATGTGTTTCTTCATTATCTCTAAACAAAATAAATGATAACTTGTTTAACAAGAAAACATGACCTCACTCGCCCTATTAAACTTAAGTATATGATTTGAAGCATTTTGTGATGTGAAGATAAATGTAGTAAAATTTCGTGATTTTTTTTATTGCTATGTGGTTACACCGATGATTAATTGCATGCTTTATCTAAGTTATCCCATAAGCGAAATGTTTGGTTCATGTCTTTGATGAAATTCCTAATTTAGAAACAAACTGATATAGTACAATTAAAGTCACACATATATCAATAATAGTTTGAAAATTTACGTGTTGGCTTCAACTTTCTGAAAGTCTGAAACAACCATGAGCAAGTTAATTCGAGAAGAATTAGCATATCAATTCATTGCGTCTACCTATAATGTAATACTAATAAATGGAAATTAGCATGTGGTATCAAAATTAGCTGATAATTAATTACTTTACATGTACAAAAAAAAGGTACAAAAACAACTGGCTGCAAATTAATGGTACGTACTGTGAATAATTGCTAGTTATGTGCGAAGTGGGAATGCATGTTGCATGTTTACGTGCATTTAAATTTGCTACATTCATTCATTATTGGTTTAACTCTAGAGATAATTCAGTCTTTTCAAAAGTATTGATTATATCTTTGTGAAGCATCAAGCTATTGTTTTACACATTAACAAAAGCCTTTTGTACAGTGTGTTTCACTATCCTAAGTTCCTAACAACAGCTCCTTTTGCGTGCATAACGCTGTTTTGGTTGTTGCTAACCATCTTTATTGGGCGGGGGACGATCCTTTGTAGTTTGTACATTAGGCAATGCTTAGTCAGACTTCAACAAAATGTACAATTTAACATCATTAATCGCACCTAACCTATTAGAGCAAGTGCACTGGTTTCACCTTGACTGGTCATAGTCAAGAAAAAGCTGATGTGGTGACCGGCCATGGGAGAAACACATTTGCAGCGGAGGATTCTTGCCCAGGCAAACATCACCCCTTCATGACTACAACCAAAGAAATAGTCAATTCCATGACTATTTCCATGACCGACCAAGCCCACATGCCACACAAGCCCAGTCCTTCACGTGGCTGACGTGAGCACGCTGTCAGCAACCATCGACGCGCCTTGGCTTGGGGAGGACACCATGACGACGCGTGGCGCCGCAACGTGATCGAAGCTAAGTCCAGTCGCTTGTCGCATAGCGACAGAGAGAGGGGGTCAGCATGCCACGTGGAATCCAACCGTTGGTCCTATTTGAAATCTGATCCCAACGGTCATGAAATCTCAGCCCTTTATTTCAATTAAATGGGCAATCCTACGGCTGAGGATTAACATGTATATATATATATGTTTGAATTCTGATCCCAACGGTCATGAAATCTCAGCCCTTCATTTCAATTAAATGGGCAATCCTACGGCTTACAATTAACATGTATATATATGTTTGTAACGTTAATAAACGGTAACTAAAAAATTTTTAAAAAATTCTAAACATTTCTCTATAAATACCTACCATTTATTTTACATCTCACACCCAAAAAATTATCTTTCATAGTGACCCAATTTTGTGCTTCCTCCTCTTCATATAGCTCTCATCTTCCAAAATTTTTTATATCCAATATGGCTGAACAAAGGGGAAACACGCGTCCAGTGGCCGGACAAGAGGGAGATCAAAGTGAAGATGATAATATCAAAGACAAAAGGAGATGGACGGATGAGGAGGATGTTCAATTGTGCAAGTCTTGGAAAATTGTAAGCCAAGATCCGGCGGTGGGCACAAATCAGAAAAAAAAAACGAGCTATGGATGTGCGTGAAACGACACTTTGTCGCAAATTGGCCCCAGAGCCGATCAGCTTCCTCTTTGCAAGGAAGGTGGAAAATTTTGAAGGTTGAACTCTATGAGTGGCATTGTGCATTAAGGCAAGCAAAAAATTGATACAAGAGCGGTTCGAATGCGGTTGATGAGGTATGTATTTGTTGATAAATCATTTAATTTGTTGATACATTATAGTAAAATATGTCTTCATAAATTATGGGGTAATTATAATATCGTTTTAATTGTAGTAATTGTTTTTCGTTATGATTTAAATAATTAGTTGATAAATAATGATGTAATTACAACGATATTTATATTTGTATTTATTGATTTTTATTGTAAAACGGTGAGATACTTTTTTATTAAAATTATGACCTTTATATTTGTTGATAAATCTTATTGCTCCATTATAGTAAAATATGTCTTGATAAATTATGGGGTAATTATAATATCGTTTTAATTGTAGTAATTGTTTTTCGTTATAATTAAAATAATTAGTTGATAAATAATGATGTAATTACAACGATGTTTATATTTGTACTTATTGATTTTTATTATACTGTGAACAGTAAGTGTGAACAGTGTTGACCGGGCAAGAAAAACAACTGGTGTAAACCCATATCCAGTGGCAGTGAATAGTAGCTTGACTGGTCGAATTCTTGACTTCTCGACTTTGCCTTTTCTTGACTACGGGTGCACTTGCTCTTAGCTAGACTTCGTCGTTCATGCAACCAATCAATTACTTTAATGCACTGTTCAATTATAAAATCACGATATATACTAGAATTCGGCCTAATACCTCCGTCTTTTAATAAAAGTGATTAACTATGACTTTATTCTTTTACCAAATTAGTTAATATATATATGACAAACAGTGAAAGAGGTTGATAAAAGAACCCAATATCTGACCATCTAATGAGAATTCCATATTAGAATTCATATATAGCAATTCGAAAACATGATGACAGTTGGCACAAAATAGGAGACTAGCTAGCAAGTATTTATATATTGAAGAGAATGTTTAAGATTAATCAAATCTAGCCGGCTAAACATGTTTGACTAGTTGTTTGAGACTTGTAAGTTGGAAACCAAGTCAACCAAACTACTCAAAATTTGGCGGAATCAAAAAAGAAGACGGCAGTCTTAATTGGTCGTTGATCATAGATGAGCTATATATTATTCTCCAACATATAAATGGATGCTTACATTCGCGTCAAGAAACAAATATGAATAATTGACTACTTGAATACGATTTCAGGCGGTTTTATATGGTTGATTCTGCTAATTTCACTATTTGAGCCAGACTTAGACGTAATGAACACTAGACACGAGTGCATAAAAGATTAGGCTAACAAATGATTATATACAAAGTTCACAAAGCAACTGTGGATTCGAGAATCTTTTTAATTCTTAATTTGTAGTGAGTTAACTTTGTTTGCTTAGCTATTTCATATTTGTCTCTCTGAGGCGTTTGCTTAGCATCTTTGTCTTTCATGTTTGTGAAAAAATATTGAAGCAACTAGGAACCCTGCTGGTATATATAGTTTAGTCACTTAGTGGATGAATTTCAAATTAAGCAGCGCGCGACATTTTTTTTGCCATGTTTGTTAATTAGTTTACTAACTCTTTTCCTGAACTGTTGATTACTTAGTTATAACTTATAATTAATTTATGCTTGAAGCTTTTTCCTGAACATATTTGTTAATCAAAATTTGCATTATGATCATTTTACCATTTTTCCTAGATATATACCATCTAAAACTCTCAGAAAAGAAAAAATGAAAAATAATATAAGGCTGGTAATTAATACCATTCCAAATTTCCAATAGATGTCCACATCAAGTTGTATCAGTGTTCTCTTTCCTGAGTATTCTTCATCATCTTCAATTCCATGCCATGTTCAAATATGTGTGCCGAAGTTTCTTTCTTTCCAGCACTAGTCATTTCCTATTTTAATGTTGTTAATTTCCTGTTTCCTATAATAACATTTATGGTTTCTGAAATTTTTCTTTTATTTTGGTTGGTTAATTGGTGATATTTTTGTTCTGGTCTTGGGCCTTACCTCTCTGTTGCCTACCTAGAAGATGCAGATGAAGATGATGATTGATGACGTCGATCATTGGGAATAAGACCGGATTCTTATATACTTGAGCTTTTTATGATAACCAAATCGACTGGTTTTCATTAACTAATAATTAATAACTAATAACAACTGATATATAGATTCGATTCCTAGATTAGTATTAAGATGAGAAGTTGCTAATGAATCGTTTAAAGCAATATTGGCTGAAGTCTCCTCATCAAGCTCGAGCCTTGTACGTACTAAAATTGGCTCTGTGATGATGAGTGATAACATGCACCATTAGTTGACACGTCATTCCCAAACACAGAGTTTTCTATACACGTGTTGTCCACAAGCCAAGTTACAACGACGGTAAGAAGCTACTGTAGCGGTGCAGCAGCTACCATGTCTAATATCTTATACTATATATAAGACTCCGAGAGGCACAGTCGCACAGAGAGTGATGGTACGTATTGAGTAGTATGTTTTGCGCAACGAGGGCTTCTCTGTATCTGATGAACATGAACACCTCAATTCCTTCCTCTAGAGGCTTTTCTTCTGGTATGTTTTGTTATGGAATTTGTATAAAAATCTTTGGTTTCTGTTTTATGGCGTTTCGATCTTGTCTGTATAAATAAGACGTACATCATCTTCTGTCATGAAATTGCTCCGTCGATCTGCTTTTAGTGCTTTCTGGAAATTGGAGAAGTACGAGTACCTCATGTGCTTTCTCAGGAAACACTTCCCAAGTCTTTTACCAAAGCAGTGAAAACCTTCTAGGTGCTTCTAACGAAAGCTTCTATATATGTGCTTCTAACAAAAGATTTTATGTGCTTCTAACTAGTAATTAAAAGTCCTCGTGAAAACGTTTCCTATAAGCACTGCCAAACGGGATAATTTACAATTAGTTAAAACATAAACAGCTTTGGTGTCGAGTGTTCTTTCACTAAGAGAGAGTGTTGCAGCATAAAAACCACACTCACAGCAAGCTTAAGTAATTTAGTGTCTGCAGAAATGTCAAATAGATATTGAGATCGAGGCTCAATCATATATATGTTTCTGATTCCTCAAAATAATGATTAAAAATGGATTATTTTTAAGCTGTATATATATAACTATATATTATGTGTATCTTCACTTCTTCAGTTGTGAAGAGTTTAAAGTATGCCAAATCGCATGAGTGGGCGAGAGTTGATGGGATGTTGGCACCAGATGTGGTACTGTTGAGTCTGTCAAAGCCAGCAAGGGCCTCCACTCTCCTCTCTCTGGCAATGTAGTTGAAGTAAATCAAAAGCTTCGTACCTCTCCTGCTTTGGTAAGCACATGCAATTGCTTTCGTTAATCATTTAAGACTATCTGATCATTAGTGAGAGTCTAAATCAACAGCTTCTTTACTTCTACAGCTTTGGTATGCATATATTCTCATTCAATATCTCAGTATTAGTTGACATTGTCTTGGCATATATGTTTATGCTGCCATAAAGTATACAACAGCATAAACATGTAGCCCATTTGTCAATTTCGACCATCATCGATCAAATGATTTCTTGTCCAAAGTCGCATATCCCTGGGGTCATAAAAATTTACCATCACTCTTTGGGTGAGAATTGTTGCCAATTTCAAATCCACTTATAAAGTTTTCATCCAATCTGTGTCGATTCCTTTGTAATATTGTAAAACTTTTGTAGAGGAATTGGGGATAGGGACTGAATATAGGCAATCTTTCTCATCCCAATTAAGCATGAATTGCAAGAATTTTAGCCATAGGGTTTGATTCTTAATATGTTACTTCAAGCAATCACCGTTGTCTCTCATGTTTTTATCTGTTTGTGATGACACTATTATGCAGGTGAATGGGAGCCCGTATGAAGATAGATGGATCATGAAGGTAGAAATGAGCAACAAAGAGGAGCTGAATAATCTGATGGACTATGATGAGTACGCGAGCTATGTGAAAACCAAGTTGCCAACCATTGATGAACCATTTGAAAACACTTAGAATATGTTGTATCAGAAGTAGAGAAATCACTGTCAAGACGGTTTAAAATGACACTTTCAATGTTTCTTTTTAGGAGCCTTGTTTTTTTTTTTTGGAGCTTTCAATGTTGTATATATGAGAAAATGAGTGCTTGTGTCTCCTTTAGTCCTGACGTGGTAGGGGTAATTTTGTTGTTTTTACATGGATGGTTTATATTTTGAAATTTATTTTAACTCGTCTTTTGATTTGTTTCTTTTAGTGAATATTGTAACAACGCTAGTAGCATTTGCAAGCAAGAAACACCGAACTTGCTGAGACAGCTGAAACATATTTAACCACAGTGGTGAATGATTGATAGAGCACCTTATCCACTCTCAGAGTCTCAAAGACCACTAGAAATATATGCTTGAAAAGAAGGTAGTCTGAGAGAGGAAAGTACAGAAATATGGATGGGTTGCAGCAACTTGGTCTTCCTGTTCTGGGTATTGTAGCAGCTGCAGCTATCACCTTCTATGTTGTGAGCTTTTCTGAGCTAAGCGAGGTACCCTTCAACTCTCTCTGTCTCCCTTCCTCTTTCTCTCAGATGCATAAGGTTCACACACACACAGTTCCCTATCCTGTAGTTCCTGAGATTACTTTGAATCTGCAGAAATCTTTTAGGGACTTGGATAAAAAAGATTACGATGATGAAGGATATAAGCCATCTCCAAGCTCGAGGGTAAAGCGGGCCAGAAGAAAAGCTAACAAACAATCCAAGAGTTAAAAGGCATTACCAGGCTATGCCACTTTAGTTCTTGCTGTTCCTTGCAGATTTTTTTCTCCTGTTCTTTGTCGTCCTCAACTATCTGTTAAGTTTGTAAAATATGTTTCTAAATTTGTATGCAATCACTATCTGATCGAGAACTATAACTTATTAATCCTCTCGAGGTACCCTTCTCTGCAATAACAGCGTTTTGACTGCTAATCACGAAGTCAGCATCTATCAATGTACCAATGCTTAAATCGATTTCATTTTCGCGGAGTAGAATGTATAACTAACAAAAAAGGAGAGATAGAAACTCCAACAGTAACTTAATGTTCAAAATGGTTTATTTAGATATATCAACCTCATAAAACAGAGTTTGGAACAAGGGGAAAGAAAGGAGAACAGCGAATGGATTTTTCTTTACATGAAGTCGTACATATTTTTCACCATCATCATCAGCTATTGTATATAACAACTACTTCTGCTGAGACTTGAGCTCCTTCACCCTCTCTTCAGTAGCCTTCAATGCTTTCCCATATTTGCTTATTAACTGAAAATCAAAATACATTCTGGCTCAGAATTTTTCTTCAAATTGTATTCTTTTCAGGGGGACAGGAATCATATTGAGCTTACCTCATCAACCTCACTAGGAGTAATTATAAATGGTGGAGACATCATTATAGCATCACCAGCAACACGTACCAACATCCCCTCCTTCTCACATTGGGCTCCGAAATATGCTCCAACCCCTGTTGACGCATATTATCAGTAAGCCATATCAATACGAAAACATGGTTCTGGTCTCAACTAGATACCACTGTCCGGACAGAGATCATATAATTTGGGAAATGTCCCACAAAAAACTAAACACAACCATGCTAGATGAACTGAAATCTGTGTTTCCTTATGATACAAAAATGGTACATACCCCATTCAGGAGGGAATGGGTCGTTAGGTGACTTATTGTCTGTAAATTCTGTACCAAGGATCAATCCAGTTCCCCGTATCTGCAAAATGACATGAGCACTACCATGTTAATATCTCGGTGATCATAATTTCTCTTAGTGACATCTATAATTTGGAAAACTAAGGAACAGGATATACCTCTCCTATAATGGGACTATCAGAGAACGCTTTCAAGCCATCTTGAAACTGTGGGGCAATCCTCTTTACTTGTTCAACAATATTTCTTTCCCTACAACAAGTGAAAGGATTATGGTTCAATAGTATAACAATAGAACAAAGGTTGAAGTATACTGGACTCCTTCCGATTTCTAAGTATATTAAGTAAATAAAATATGCTTTCTAAGCTCTTTATGCTTATAAATTTACCAAGTCAAGCAGTGCCACAACAATCAAGTATAAGATTTGTCACTCGAAGTGCAACTTGGTTGGTTCAACTTGCATATTTTAATATATGCTGAAAGAACAAACCATTGAAGTATCAAAAAGAAAAGGGAGGAGCCATATTCATCCACTTAATAGCTTAGTCTTCATCTGGATTTATACCTCAAGTCTTTTCCTTTCAGACATACTTACAGGGTTCACAGAAAGATTTTGGTGATTTAGTCAGCAACTTCCTCCAGATTCTAAACCTAATTGTCTTGAATCCTGGGAAGTCGGAATCTAGATACTTAAATTTACTTTTGAATATTTAGAAGAGAGATGAGAACACACTTGTAAATCTTGAGCGCTTCAAGTGCAACGGCACATGCTACAGGGTGTCCAGAGTATGTGAACCCATGAGAAAATACACCTGTCACCAAAGAACTCATGTCACTCAACAATAATGACAACGGGTGGAATTTCATACAGCTGCCAACATACCAAGCTTGCTGCTTTGAGAATGTATGACATCTGAAATTTCTGGGCTCACAAGAACAGCACCAATTGGCATATATGCAGAAGAAAGTGCCTGGGATATCCAACACCAGAGTGATGAGAAAAATGAATATCGTCATGGGATGGGAGAAAGCAGCTTGGTATTTGTACACTATCCTTACTTACCTTGGCTACAGATACAAGGTCTGGTTTTATGTTGTATTTATCACACCCGTACATGTACCCAAGTCTTCCAAATGCACAGATTACCTTGAGAAGTAAAGAAACAAAACCTTAGTAACCAACATATAATATCACTCAAACATTAAAGGAACAGAATATAACATACCTCATCCGCAATAAATAGAATGTCATATTTCTTGACAACAGCTTGAATCTGCATCAAAAACAAAATGATATCTCCATTAAAACTACCTAATTTGGAGGGTAGCAGACTGTCATGTGTATTTTACATGGAATAATAACAGCTAATACAAACCTAAATTGAAAGCTTTTTACACTAGTACATCAATTTTCTTTACCACTGTATCTTTTTTAAACCATATCAGTTTAACGTATAGCAACACACTCTCAGAAGGAGCTCATAGCATAAGTAGCAACTGGGCATCATAGAGGTCTTTTTCTCATATAAGATTTTCCCTTTCAGATGAAACGTATTGATGCAGATCACATGACCAATGCATTGATGTCTACTCCAAGCAAAACATTTTTCTCTGTGCTGATTTTGAGTCAATCTATTATCTATACCAAATTATAGCAAATGATCTATAGCCAGATCAGCAGTGACTTGTTACACTACTGGGTCAAATGGTCTAAAAATTACAATTGTATTTACCATGCTTCAATCTACAAATGGAGCAATTAGAAAACAAGTATACAAATAAGTATCAAATAACTTATACGAGAAGTTTCAGTTGATATAGTGAGTTGCAGAGAACTTGATGACATGAATGAATTTCATGGAACCAGTGTGAGTTTTTAATTTTATATACAGAACCATATAATATGGAACTATAACAATTTACACAACATGTAGTAGTAAAATTAAATTTGAGCTCAGGCACCTATTTGTAAGCATATCCATGTAACCTGGATAAGCATTTTTAAATAGTGAACCTTGAATATGTATTGTGCAGAACACCGAAGAAGTGTCTCATCCCTATCCAGTTTAAAAGGAGAGCAATATGGTCATGAAACGTTTGCAAGTACTTCATGCTTCTTAATTACTATAAGCTCACCTTGTCAAAATAAGTTGCAGGGGGAGGTATCACACCTCCTGCACCCATGACAGGTTCGGCAATGAACGCAGCAATCTGAAGGTAATAAAATGTGTCAGGCACATAAAGTATTCTCTGCACTTGTAGAATGATTTTATCTGTGCAAGGGTTTAAGAGAATATTATGAATAACTTACAGTCTCTGGTCCTTCTTTGAGGATAAGATTCTCCAAATTATTGGCTAATCTGGTTGAGAATTCCTCCTCCGTCTCACCTGTCATATCCATTAGCAAGATAAAGTCTGTTAGAACTGGTCGAATATGAATCTGAAAGATTAAACCAGTGAAAAGTAAAAGGACCTGGCTGGTGATAGCGCCAATAATGGGGGCAATCCGTGTGCAATACAAATGGAGCAGGAAGATCAAATTTTTGATGCAGAGCTGGAAGGCTGTGAAAAGAAATTTACAGTTAATGAACTGAAGGCTGATATTTTCCTGAAATTTCACTAGAATATGTATCATACCCAGAAAGGCTTGCTGATATCAAAGTTGAACCATGGTACCTGTCATAATACAAAGATAACATCAAAGGACTTGAGTACAATGACCAGAGAAAATAAGGAGAAAACAAATTAATTGAGTAGTGAACAACTGAACATACGATTTATGTCGAGCTATGAATTTCTTTTTATCTGGACGTCCAAGTGCATTATAATAATACCAAACTAGCTTCACCTGCAAAGAAAAATAGTTCCAGTTATAGAGACATTATCTCAGGATTTTGACAAAGTACTTGAACATGAAAATAAATTAATAATCAGACTGATTAGTGATAGATATCATCATCTTTGAGCTCTTGATCAAACAGAGAATTTGAAGTTGTTATAAATGTGGGTGATTTAGGTCGAAGGGTAACTGAGATATCTCCAAAATTGGGTGTCATAACTCATAAGTGTTTCGAATTTCAAACTTTTATTTGATATTTACAGGAACCAAATTGAACAAGTCTTAAGAGTTCCGCCTGTATTCTAAGAAGAAAGATGACAATGTCCTTCATTCATTTATCTCATCATGATAGACATTCTTATTTGATTAATCCTATTCTCTCAACAATCCTGACAGAAATCTACATCATTGTTATCATGCAAAGGGAATTTGTAACATTAGTTTACTTCCCATCATATACATATGTAAATGGAATCAAATTGTGCTCACATAAGCTAATCAAACCTGAGTGTCATTGGCTTCGGATCCACTATTGGTAAAGAAGGCCTTTGCCATTTTTCTAGCTGTAAAACTTTCCAGAAGATCTTTTGCCAAATCCTGTGAAGTGAAAAGAACTCCTGTTATTGATGAGCTGCAAGCAATTTATGTAGGCATCTTTCAACTATGGCACTGAATAGATTTGTAGCAGCAGTGACGTATAGAGTACAGATATGAAGAATGATTTTTCTAAATAATACAATGAAAGTCTATAAAATATCCAACTTGGACTTGAAAGCATAATGCAAAGCATGTAGCAGCAAGGAATCTATGATCACAGATTAACATATAAACCTTCACTTCGATACAAGGGAGGTTATAAAATATAATACCAAAGAAGGTTTGGTAGTACGATTCCAAAAGGAGTGGTAAAATGGCAAGGTATTCAACTGTCGAGTTGCAGCTTCCACTAGTCGAGGCTCATTTCCGCCTGCAAATATTTTTTTTTGACAATCAACAGTTTGAATTCAAGTACTTTCACAAATGAACAAACAAACAAGCACTAGTATACATAAGTAGATGTCATGGAAATTTATTCAAAATTACTTTTGGACAAATGCCTGATGCATAACTAACTTACACTGGTAAGGTCAGGCAAAGCTATTAGTGAGATGGGGATCAATGAAGTCAAGTACAGGGTTTAAAATTGGTCAAAGAGAACCAATGGACATTGGTCCTACTCAAGAGGTTTTGAACAAGAGAAGGATGTTCCTAGAACTTCCATAAAGAAATGGACATACTTATACGTATACTCATAGTGTCCTCTGAAACTTTTCCCAACTTTTTTAAGGAATATCATAGCTTGACATACTTGGTGATGACAGTTATTTTTCTCTGCTTTCTATTTGAGATAATAATATTCAAACATAATAATGAAAAATGCACTGGCAAAGACACTCCTAAATTCTTTTAGGGACTTACGGCAGTTTCAAGTGAATAACAGAATACTAAGATCAATGGAACATCTTAAGAAGAAACCAATTGAAGCTGAGAAAAAACTAGTAATGCGAAACAAAAAAATTTAAACCTAGTGCTGTGCACCATAGACCAGCAAGAGCATCAAGATACTTCTTCCCATTGATGTCATAAACATAGCTACCCTGAAACCAAGAATCAAATCAGTTAAAAGACTCTGGAACAAATCAGCTCTGGGAAAAAAGGAAAAAAAAAAAAGGCACAGATGTAAACCAGTTACTTTTATTTTCAGAGAGAATGTTTGGACAATTAAAGGACACAACTAGGAAGACAGAAGTTTACCTCTGACTTCTCTATAACCAAAGGATGCACATCAGAACTTAGGGAGCCAGCTGTGAAGGGCGCAAGCATGTCATGCCCTTTAAACCTGAGTTCATCAATAAATGTGTTAGATTGGATTGTCTTGGACTCATGAACACATATGAAAATGCATACGCTATAACAAAAGTAAACTAGAACAGTTGACATGCCCTTCTTCTGGGAAGGTTAAAGTGTAGATAATTAACATAGAAACACCACCTACCCTTCTTCTGCTTGCAATGTTGCACTAGTCCCATAGAATCTGGCTAGAGAGGGAGCCAAAAAGAGATGCTCTTGTGAACTTCTTGAGGCAGCAACATATTTTATACATGACCTAAGCTGTAAACCGAAAAAGCATACATTATCAAGGATGGGTAAGCATGGATTGGATTATCAAAATGAACGAACAGCAGAATTTTGAAGTGATGTTTTTATACAGCCTATGATTTTGCTCCAACAAACATAAACAGTATATGCGTACACAAAATCAGATTCCATCATCAGGAATGGGGCCATTAACTTACAAACAAAAGAATAATTTCAACTCTGTGGGCATTTGGAGGTAAGAAAAAAAAAATGGGAGAGCCATCCCTCTACATTAATGAGGAAACAGCTACACGGAATTCTTTGAAATAGAGATTATTTTCGGCTAGCACAGCGCTCCTGCTTTCCGAATCATAGAGACCAAACAATTTGAATACATTTCCTTTACATCATTTACTTGGGAACCAAATGGGTATGAGAGCTGAAGATGAAGTGTATTAATATACCAACAAGAACTTTTAAGCAAGGGCAGTAAATTCCAATTTCCACAAACACAAAACTTTTTGTATCAATCAGGTACTTTTGAAAATTAAAACAAGCTGGAAATCCTGGATCAAAGTCCTCCCTTTCCCACATTTTCTCAGAAACCAAACAGAAAGTCAAAAATTTAATTTTTTCCAAAGTGCATTGAAAAGTCATCATTGCTTATAAAGAAAAAAGGAGCTCTCTCTCTCTCTCTCTCCAATTCTGGATAAGAAAAGAAATAAGATTAATAAACTATTTCTACACTCTGATCCACAAAGTTTCAAGGATTCAGATAAAGTCATAATTTTGAGAAAAGTCAAAGGCGGTGCTCATCGCTTCCAACATTTTCTGAGCAGGAAAGCATCAACAAAGTGATCAAACAGCCAAAAGATTCCAACTTTATCTCAAAATCACAAAATGATGAACAAAGGGTTCTAACAATTCATCAACTTGCCCCCCCCAGAACAAAAATATTCACAAGTCAATCACAAAAAAAAAACTTGGACAAACATCGCAAAAACCAAAATGGGTTTGTGAGATTTGATACCTGGGTTGTGAGATTGGATCGAACAAGGCGATGGATGCTCATTTTTGGCAACAAAACATGCAAGAAAAAAAAGAGAATGAGAATGAGAGTGAGGGAGAAGCGAGAACCTTGAGCTTGGTGTGTTTCTATTTATGGATTTGTGGAGTTGAGCATGATTGAAAGCGACAATATTGGCCCGTTGTGTCCAAATGCGTTTCACGCTTACTGTGTTTTGATTACAATGCTTACGATGATACACGCATATTTTAGTCTAGTTGATGTTATCCAAGTTTGCTTCTTTTGCCCTTTACCAAAAAAAAAACAAAAACAAAAAAGCTTGGTTCTTTTGCTTTGTCTCCTTCTCCGGAAGTCTGGGATTTATTACACACCCCAAATCGGTATGGAAAAGAAAAGTAACTTTTACTTTATTTGTAAAAAGATTTAACAATAGGCGTAAGTCTCTCTTATAATTCCGTGTTTGTATTTGTAAGCAAATGCATTTTAATTATTTCAACCGATGTGATTTTATGAATTATTTTTTTGGTTTGAGGATATCATATTAAATTTGTTAACCTGGAAGCTGCAGAAAGACTAAAACGGCCTGCTTTACTCTATTGTCCACTTGTCATCGGTCATCCTCAACTATTAACAGATTCTTTTATTTAATCATGATTCATGTCCCTGTAGTCTTAGAATCTCACAGGGTAACTTTGTAATTGCAGAACTGTGATATTCTCCTTTAATTTTCCAGTAGTGCCACTTTTATGCTGTATCAGTGTTCCCCATAATAAATAGTAACATTCCCCAATTAATCATCGTGAAAAGTCAATTGTTATACCGTGAAAATGAAGTGTGTTCCCGGACCAAAAAGTAAGGATATTTCTAAATGTACCAGCAAATTTCTACGTAGACCCAACAAATAAAAATTATTTCTATACTTTCAATTTTACCCCCTATTGTTGGAAAAATGTTCAGCAAGCAATCCTCAACTCCTCACCTGAGTCGTCTTCCTTCTTGTCAGATTTTGCGACATATACTGATCATATTCCCGCACCTTCAGAGAAGAATTAACAATCTTAATCTTCAATAGTTCAACTTCAGACCACCCTTCTTCTTCTTCCCCCCCTACTTAGCCCCAAAATTCTTAATGCTCTCCACATACTTCATGTACATGTCGACATACAGCAACTTCGTTTCACCATCGCCGCGCAGATTTTGTGGGTACGTTGTCGACGAGACTCCAAATCCCATTCCCATGGCAAATAAGCCTCTGGTGGTGTGAGGATATTGCACCTGTTGGCATGGGGAGTCGATTTAAACCCCAAATTGCAAACGAAAAAGAATTCATCGCACCTGCCGTCAACATCTTCCCGACCCATTTATAAGAACTCAGTGTATGAAACGATTCACAGTCCTTGAGGAGGCAAAAATTCGATTTTGGGCAAATGGGTGTACAAAAGAATGCGTTTTTAGGAGATGGGCATAAATGAAAGCTTGGAAATTTTGTAGGGAAACAATGGTTTTGAGAAAAAGGTGGGTTAAAGTTGAAGGTAAAATTGGAAATTAATGTGATTAGGACCTCATGCCCTAAACCCAGAAGATTTAAACACTTCATGTGACTAACTGGCCCTTCTCGTACGTCATGTGATTAGGACATGAGGTTCGAGAACAGAGCTCATCCACTCTACTGGACCCTATGTATCACTATCACCTACATGCCAAACAAGACATTACTACATTTGAATCAATTCAAAAATTTAAAAAAAAAAAACAACAACAACAACAAACCAAAATGAAACTCTCTGAACATTAGGGAAACAGAGAAGTCTGTAAGTAAAAGAAGAAAAATAATAAAAATGATAAAGTAAATGGGATAAATCTAAGAAATTACATCCACATGTTGTCCAGCTGAATAGTGGTAGACTACTGGCCTACTGGGATAATAGAAAAATTTCAGTGCATAATGGAGCTGTGCTAGACAGGAATCATTAGGCTACAATGTCAAGAAAGCGCAAGAACCACCTCTAAGTTGCCTCATTTACAAACCTCAGCTAAAGCCGGTGTGTTAACTCAGAATTTCATCAAAGGAATGGCTTGAACCCTGAGAGAAACTTCTGTTCGCAACAATTTCACGCAGCCAAGCAGGGATCAAGTGTAGTTCACATCAGCAGTTTCAAACTTGCAAACCCCTCCACTGTGCCCTGTCAAGAGGAGGAAGAAATTTGTCTGAACTTCAGGTCATAAGCGAATCATTATTTACCGGACCCGAAATTAGGGTTTTGCTCAAATCCCCCTGGGACAAACACAGGAAGCTGGTTTGACGCAGAATCACGTCTGAATCTAGACTCCCTAGGCAAGTTCAGTGCTGCCCTCTCTTGGCCTTCTCTTGAACCCGAACTCCTTTCATTTCTCAAATTATCCCTAACTGGTGCACTTAAAAGTGGACCGCCAAAGAATATGGAGTCTCCCGTGTACATCAGTTTCTCTGTTTGTTGCACTGGAGGCTTCGCTGCGGAAGATGAAGCCTCCTGTGGCGGAATAACTGGCCTTCTAAGATTGCTTGTTTCTGCATTAGGATTTGATAATCCTGGAATGGATGACCTATTGTTTCGAGCTTCAGAAGCCGATACAGGAACTGAGACATATCTTCCGGCTTCTTGGTCCCAAACAACTGATGTCCTTCTGACGTCTCTGAGAAGAGAAGTAGGTGGACCAGAAAGCATCATAGGATCAGTACTACCCTTCTGTATTATCTTTTCATCAAATCCCAAGGGCTGTGACATTGTCTGATTGACATTGGGGAATGTTGTCCTGGAAGGTAATGGACGTTCAGGAACTAAGCTGGGGACTGAAGTGGCTGCACTGAAACGTCCCAGAGGACCAAGACCTTGACCCTGTGGTAGAGGGCTAAGTGTGACTGCTTCATGAATATGGCTTGGACTACTGAAGCTACTTATGCTTTGAGTTCCAGTTTCATACTCATCTCGGCTACCTTGACTTGGCGCATAAGAGTTTCTTGACAACCTCAGATCATTCTTCATCTCTCTATTTGTCCCAGTATCAGTGCTTACACTACTCCTCACACTCATATTGCCACTTGAGCTACGCTCATGATCAGGTTTATCAAGTGGTCGTAGAACCGAGGATGAAGCCCTGGCTTTGGCTGCTGCTCTCATGGCCTCATTGGAGTCTAGCTTTGCAAGCTTCCAAGCACTAATACGAACAGGCCTTTTTGGAGCTTTTTGCTCTCGTTCTGTAGTTCCAGCTGCATCTGGATCAATAGTTGATGGGACCATTCCAGGCTCCAAATGTGGTACAACTTCATCCTAATGCAGCCAAACTTGTGTCAAGTGTAAAATTTATATAAATATCCATTTTATCATGCATAAAATAATAAGAAAATGTCAGACGAAAAAGTGGGAACATAAATATGGGAGAATGCAGCCAATTCCAGAACCCAATTTTACAAGACACTGAGGACTAAATAATTATAGGAAGAGGACCCGAAGGACAAGCCACTAGTGAAAATAAATAGATATATGATTAACTATGCTTTATGATTAGTTAAGTACATGTTTTTAAGTTCATATCCTCCCTTTTCCTTTCCAAGTTGTTCCACCCAGGAAGTGTAATTTATCACTTTATCAGAGGTTTCAAAGATATGCATATTGTAAGCCTAAGATCATTTAATTTGAATCATAGTAAATTGTTTTCATGAAATACAAAACCAAGAAACAAAATGTATACTAAAGTACCTGATAATCCACAAATACTCTTGGAGGGGTACACCATGCACCCTTGTATTGCAGACCTAAAGAACTTCCACCACTCAAGCCGGTTGTAGCTGATCCAGTTGGTGAGTACATGATATTATTGATAGCCTCATCCACATCTCCTCCGGGTGCCTCACTCATTGCTCTCATTGCCACAACATATTCGTAGGTAGTAATACCCTAATTCCAATAAACAATTTTGAGAAACAGGATTATTTCACTTGAATAACTATTGAAAAAATTGCCTCTCCTACTCTGATAGTTGTCTTTTCACCTTTCTGCCCATCTGTAGGCTGGTACTACTAGAATTCCAACCCAACATTTAGTCACATACTTCCAAAGTATAAAATTTCTCTTAAACCCGTCCTAACTAACCATGGCATGATGAAAAATGAAATTAACAACCAGAGGTACTGACCTTCCTGATTAATATCATGTGGAAGAAAAACAGTTCACTGAGGGGTACACATGCCAGAATAGAAACTGCAGTACAAATAGCCTGGGCAAAGTGGGACCCAATGTTAGCAAAGGAAACCTTCTGCAATTGATACTCGTAAAAGATTAGGATGCCAAGTGTAGTTAAAGCATTTAAAATCCAGTACGTACCACAACTGTAGCAAATGGCGCACGAGTAAAACCATTTCCAAGTCTATCAATAATTTCTGCCTCCATGCTTCTCTTGTTAACAAAGCAGCGCACTAGTACAGCAATACCAACTCCAGCTTCAATAGCAAGCTGGACCAATATGGGCAAAGAGAAATAGAAAGAGAGAGCATCTTTAGTACTCATGATTATTGTTGCACATAAGAATTATCAGACTGCAACCAATACCTACCCAAACAAGACTGATGGCCATCAGGCTTATAAAAGTCACATAATTTTTGTGCCCCACGCAATTGTTAAGCCACTGCAAACCAACATAATTACTGATGTTACTTTCGAGTGAAAGAACACTAAGATCTGTCCACCCAAAACAAGTACAATCGAAACAACATGAAAGTGGAAGAGTTGAATACCCGACAGTGGTGATCAAAACCGTCAACACACTTATCACAACTTCTACAGTGTTTGCTGAACTTGCGAACCTACAACATGAAAAGTAACAATATTTTAAATAGTCCTAGCCTCTTATCAGCATATGGCCACTATTAAAGACCATATAATCCATTTGGAACATGACTATTTAACTAACTCATTTAAGAAGAATCTATTGACAGAGAGTATATGAGAGCATAATATTGAGTATGTGCTTAGCTAGTTCTTGGAAAAAGGAAGCAGCTTCACGACTTCCCATACAAGGTACTGGGAGTATTAGCTTCGAAAAGAAACACATGATAGCCTAATACAACTAGATCAATGTTTGGAACAATAATAATAGCCCTAGACTGTTCATGATGCAAGTACCTCAGAATTGCACAATGTACAGAACAAAGCCTCTTCACCACCTTCACCACCCTGATGCTCAGCTGCCCCTTCCTGTTGTTTGCGGCAATCTTGATGTACAAACAAGGCACATAAGATTCCAACTCCTCCAACGCTGTTGGCTGTTGGTTCAGCTGGAATATTTACACCTAGATCTCCTACTGAGCCTTTCCTACTAGAGTTAGCTCCTGCTATTGAACTTCTGGAGACTGATGATGGAGAAGAGGCTCCAGTTGCACCGTCATCAAATTTTCTTGGCAGGTCTTTTGCTGATAGCCCATGATTTGCATTAAAACTATTGGTTACCCCATTGTAAAACCTGGACATAATTCCAGGATCTGCAGGGTTTATTGCAGTACATCGTACATAGAGAATAAAGACAAGAAGTGCCTGCAATGCCATAACAACAGTATGGGAATAAGAAAGAAATAAAAAGGTAAGGTGCTACAAATAATCATGATTGAAATACACGATAAGTGTGGTAAAGCATTACAAAAGGTGACTGACATTATGAAATAGAGAATCAATTTATCTCCAGTTAATCTAGTTTGGCCTCCTTGCTTTATATATTTAAAGAAAAGAAGTAAAAAATCAAATTTGGACACATGATAGAAAAATCATAACAGAAAACAAGCTCTCAACTGCATTTCCAACAACTGGATAAATGACAGAGAATCATTATTTGACCCTATAATACTCAGGAGCACGGACTCTTTGCCAAGGTTTTACTATTAGTCCTCAGATGACTCTTTTTCACACTGATACAGTGGAACAGGTTAAGTGCTAAATTTCGAATCAAAAACTAATGGCATTATTCTTCTATGGTTTTCTAAATGTCTATAAAGACAATGAATGCATATAAAAATGTGAAACTTCTTATAGAATAAAATACTACTGCACATAAGTTAAATAATTTCACATACCACCGGAGAGTAACTTCCAATCAGAACATATTCCCAGATGCGGCCTCCAAGGAAAGGAGCAAAGAAAGCATAGAATGCGACCACTAACAAGCAAAATACGGTAATTGCGACAACCTATCAATTAAACAGCACAGTTGAGGTGAAAATTCAACAAACTAATTGGTAAGAAGCACAACAAATAAAACAAGACAAAACAAGAAAATGATGATCCTCCAGTATCTAGAAAAATATGCATAAATCATAAAACAGAAAAGCTTTCCGATAACATTTAGTGAAATACAGCACAACCAACATCTAGACCACCATTATGTTCAGGGAACAATAAATGTCAAAGGTCCAAGATTAAACAAGCCTAAACAAACATAAGCTCGAAGACCCCCACATTTCCTTTTCACTTAAATGCGAACCAAATACTGCATATTTCACCCCTATACTCCTCAAAAAAGTAAAAGCACACCTCAAGCACCTAACTAATAGTTAAGATTAATAATGTCAGCTATATAGATTCTAACATTCAGCCATACAGATTCAACCTTTTACAGGAATTCGAAAAACCACACTCCCAAACAGGGATCAGACTCTTAAATTTAGTTTTCAGAGACAAACCCCACCTCACCAAACAAGTATTTCAACCAAAACCTAATCAAATTACAATGGAAAGAACAAAAATTTACAGCCATTCAACCAAATTGAGATTAAAGAAACAAAGTGGAGGAGATATCCAGATACCTGAAAGGTGTGAGCAGGCAATTGCCATCCATGCTTCCTCACCATAACTAATCAATCCAGACCAAAACCCACAAACCCCAAAAACCCTAGCACACTCCCAAAGCTTGACTGAGCAAGACCAGAACTAGAATGTCAAAAAGGAAGAAACTTTAGGCAGAGTGTGGTACCCTATATGAAACCCAAAAGCCAAAAAAGAAAGTAGCAGTCACTTTTTAACGGTTAATTGCTACAGCCCACAGAAAACCCACATCCCATGGATTAGAGCCAGAGCAGAAATGAAGAGAGACCCATTTCAGATAGAGGGAAATGGAAACAGACCCAGTTGGGAGAAGTTGAGAGTGGTTAAGGAGAGAGAGCTTGAGTGAGAAAAGGAGTGGAATTTTGGGGAAGAAGAAGAAGAAGAAGAAGAAAAAGAGAGGAGTTGGGGAAGCTTAGTATATGCGAGAGCGTATAATATACGGTGGACATGTGTATTAGGTGGAGAAAACATGGTGTGGGTGCGGGTTATTAATGGTGGGGGTCCGCTTACCCAATAATATTCTCTTTCTCTAATCTTTCTTTGTCTCTCTCCTCAACTTTTCTGTCTGTTTTGTTTTATGCATGCTTGTGTTTTTATCTCCACATTCTTTGACTAATATTTTGTTTTTGTAATCATCTTTTGGTGATCTTTCTTTTGATCTCTTCATCAAAGACGCATTGATTTTTTGTTAAATGAGAAAGATTCTTACTTTTAGTGATTTACATTTTTATCTTTTTGTAATTTGTAGTGATATCAACCTAAAAAGTTAGGCAGGATTTAATACCAAATTCAGGTAAACAGAATTAAATTTTATCTAACTATTAAACGCCCTACCAATATTAGACTTAAGTTATCTCGAAAAAGCAGCGATGAGTGGAAATAACATCGTGGACTCTGAGCCTTAGGTTGCACCACTATGGCTTTTTAGTACAAGACTACAAGGTAGCTTTTTTTTTTTTTTTTTGGCGGGAAGACTACAAGGTAGTTTGGAGACCTATATCAACCAAAAGACAATCACTTTTCAAACACAATTTTGTTTTCCAAACGTTGCACGCTAATATATATGTGACTAAAAGAGTGAAGAGTGAAACGACAAGAAAATTGTGCTGATAAAGCGAACAACATGTCATTGGTACTTCTCCTTCGAGTTGAAAGGAGGATTTTGTCCTTGAGGTTGAGTGTAGACCTCTATTTTACATATAACAACTGTTTATAATAAATTAATCTCGTATAATTCTTTATTTAATTATAAATAAATAAAAATTCACACAGAGCCAACAGCTATGAAACAATCATGATCGAGGATGTTATTAGCAAAACCATGACGTGCTCTCTAACTAGCTTGCTTCCAACATCACTTATATATGTTTATTAACCAACTCCATTTCCATAATTCCATTGTTAATTAGTTCTATGCTTAGAGAAATAGAGAATGCCCTTTTCATATTAAAAAAATAAATCAGATGTTCCTATCTTAGCGATGGTTGGTGATCGAGTCAGACTTCAGAGACAAATATTCATGCAATTATGGTAACCTGGTAGTGATGTCTGGAAAAACCATTATCATTTTAATTAGTTATGAATCAATGTGGGATATGATCCAACCATCTTAATGATCTTATGATGCAGTGCGTTTTGAAATGATGGAAATGCTGGCCTTTTTACCAGAACACCAATGAATCGTACTTTGAATTCATCTTATGATGGAGTAGTACTTTGATTCTAGTTAAGAATCAATATGGGATATCATTCTTCGTTGCCTTTTTATTTGTGGTTGCTCAAAGTGATCAAATCATGAGAGGTAGCTTGTAAAACGCTTATAATCATCTCAACAATTGGTTTGAAAGAGATTCAAAGATTCTTATTCATTGTCTAGATGAAAAGTGTTATATTGTGAAGTGTTTCTTATTATCATCAATGATTTTAAATTATTTTCTAATTTTTAGATTTTAAAACTATTATTTATCGTATTCTAAAAAAAAAAAAAAAAAAAAAAAGTATTATTTATCGCCAATTCGTCACCAACCGCTCTAAGGGCTAGTTTGGGATTGCTATGACTTTAAAAGGAAACTGTTGCTGCTGTCTTACAATCAACTGTGAATTAAAACAGTTTCGGGTTTGGTAAATAATATTTTTTAAAGTGCTGTCAGTACATAAAACAACTGCAGAGTGTATTTTGATCTATAACAGCTTCTAAAAGCAACCTCTAGGCTGCTTCTAAAATCTGCTGCCACTGACCTATAACTTTCAATTAAAGCTACCTTTTATTATTTATTTACCAAACACAATAAAATCTAAAATTTTAAACAAAAGCTGATTTTTTTAAAAGCAAAGCAATCCTAAACGGGGCCTAAGTTGTCAGATAAGAAACAATGTATATCTATATCTATACTATTATTAAGAGAAGAGGCTTTGTTAGCCAAAGTAGTTGTGAAAAGACAATAAAATCATTAAACCTTATATTAATTTTTAATAATTGAGTGGTAATATGGTAAATAGTAAAATTAAAAATTATGTAAAAAAAAAAAAAAAAAAATATTTAGATAGTTAACTACCTATGTCTGCAATAACCACCCACAATTTCAAATAACTTCCTGTTCAAGTAAATCCGGAATATGTGTCTGGCCCAAACTCGAGGTTACTTGCTCTAGTTGAAATAGAGTTTATATTAGAGATAATTCTCGGAGAATCTTAGAAGATATCCAATCAATGTAGGATTATGTTTCCATATACAACTCTATCTCTATGCTTGTAATCCTCTATATAAAGAGGCCCCTATTATCAATGAAAGCACGATTCAATTCTCTCCCAATTTCAGTTTTCCTTAAACACGTTATCAACACGACGTCCTAACCCTGAAACACGTTATCAGCACGAACCTTGAATCTTTTTCTGCCTCCACCTCACACCTTGACGCCCTACACAGCAGGAGTCCAGAACCGGCGGCAGACCCACCAGAACCGGCCGGAAACCTACCGAACCGGCCACCGGAAGCTCCAAACCACCGCAGCAAATACTCCACCGGTTCACCACCTTCCGGACCTCTGATTGCTACAAAAACTTGCTAGCAGCAAAGCCTTAATCCCAGATTTCCGGAACAGGAAGAAAAACAGTGCAAACCGGCCAACAACTTGCTGAACCGGCCGACTGAAAGTCCAGCAGAAAGAAAAGAAAAAGAAAAAGAAAAGAGGAAGGAGAAGCTGCAGCCCAGAGGCCCAAGCCAAACCCAAGCTGAGCCCAAGCCGTGAATAAGCCAAGCCCAAGCCGCGGTCCTCAAGCCACGACAGCAGCCGGCCCCACACCCACGTCAACATACGGGCCCCACTGCCACGTCATCATACGGGGCCCATTGCCACATCAGCGTCCGGCCCCCACTGCCACGTCAGCATCAGACCCCCTCTGCCACGTCAGCTCTTGACCTGCCACGTCAACACTGGTCAACGATCGGTCAACGCCGGTTGACCTTTTCCGGCCAACTTTCCGGCAACTTTTCCGGCCACTTTTTCCTGTCAAATTTTCCAGCGGCCTATTTCGAGGTGGTTTTTAGAGTTTTTTTTAATTCAATTTCTCTTCTTTTTCGTGGACTTGCAAACTCCCTTCTTCTACCCCCCTTTCTTCATCATAGGGGAGACCTAATTAAGCCGAACTGTGGGGGTTTGTGCTCACTCCAAGCTTGGAGCTTGTTGAGATCTCCAAACTTAGAGTTTGTAGAGAATTTATGATCGACCACTTACGTCATTGTTTCGATCTAATCCAATACCTCTTGGAATTGAATTTCTTGGAAGCGATTACGCTTAGAAATTCCTAATTTCTTGGAAGCGACTACGCTCAGAAATTTTATATGTTTTCGTGGTAGCTTTTTCCGCTCCGAAACTAACCCTTTTTCTTGTTCTCTTTCAGGATGAGTTACCTGAACAAATTGGACTTTGCTCCATTGGGAACAACTGGCTCTGAATATCACAGGTGGGTTCGTGATGTCCGCCAGCATCTCAAGACTGATGGAATCCTAGATACGATTCTCGAGCCTAGCCAGGATGTGCTAACTATTGAGCAAGCTCAAGCTTTGGAAGCAAATAGAGCAGCCTTAGAGGCAAATAAGGCGAAAACCATCATCCTAATGACTCGTCATATGGATGATTCCCTCCAGTACGAGTGTATGAACGAAGAAGACCCCAGAAGGCTGTGGGTCTCACTCGAAGAAAGATTTGGTAACGTCAATGACTCCCTGCTTCCTGACCTAGAAGTGAGATGGCATACCCTCCGCTTCTGTGATTTCAAGTCAGTTCTTGACTACAACTCGGAAGCACTTCGCATTAAATCCTTAATGGAATTCTGTGGTAAAGAGATCACAAATGCGATGTTGATTGAGAAGACTCTCTCTACCTTCCCCGTCTCTACATTGATGGTTGCTAAGAACTATCGAATTGATGTTACTGCAGGACGGATCACAAGGTTTCATGAGCTCATTGGAGCTATGAATGTCGCTGAAAAGCATGACAACATCTTTGTGAAGAACTATAATTCGAGATCCGTGGAAATATAGCATATTCCGGAATCCAATTATAGTCGCGCCCCTAAGAGAATGCGCTAAGAGCGAAACCCTAACCTTAGGGATACTTCTGGACTTTCTGGTCCATATAATCGCTCTACTTGGGAAGGTAATCGCCAAAATAGGCGAACACAGAACCGAAGAGATCAACGTGGAAAGAGAGAGGGAGGCAATGCCTCTGGCCATGTTGGTGGCGCCACCAACACTAAGAGCCATCTAAATGACGCTTTTAAAGCGCCTCAATCAATGGAGTTTGAGCAAAGAGATGTATGTTCTCGATGTGGAGTGTCTGATCATTGGGCACACATTTGTAGAGCTCGTGAAGAAATTGTCACCATCTACAAAGCATATTGTGAAGCAAGAGAAGCTCACGATGTGGAACAAGAAGATCAAGAAGATGATCTAGAGTGAAGGGTTGAAGACTACAAATCTGGCTGGGATCAATAGATCGCCAATTCTGTTTAAGTCTTTATTTTTCCAAGAGATATAATAGGCAATTGCCATATATTTTTGTAGTAAATGCCAATGGTTTGGTCTTTCTTCAAAGTAGGCTCACCCAAAGTAAGTGTGATGTCTAGGAAGATTCTGAGATTAGTGGTACTTAAGCGAGCCTTGCTCCACCGACATCTCTCTACTCACCTGGTCACATTTATTTTGGAATTATCGAAAAAAGTTAGACGACTACCATTGTTTTGCATTAGCTAGCATTTTGGATTAGATTTTCTTTGGTCAAAGAAACAATAATGTAACTCTGTTGGCTTATGATTAAAATTTCGAGTTCTTTTCATTATGACTCTATTTTGATTCTGAGCATATGACTTTGTGACTACGATGGCTGGGTCATCAGTATTAATTCAAGGACATGGAATAGCCCAAGTTCCCCTTGCCAAAAGTCACCTTGATTACTGTCGCAAAAACTCTATACGCTCCTAGGGCAAATCGCACCTATGAGTAGCCAACGAATTTCATGCGAAAACGCATGTAGAGAACGGAAATGAGTTCCTTTGCAATACCTCTAATGATTGCGAACAAATGAGCATCTTAGAGAAGTTTATGTGTCTCTCTAGTGGACTCTATGTCACTATTCGAGCTATTAATCCAATAAAAGTTATGAGAAAAGATCTCTTGGATTTAGACACATATTGGCTTTGAACGACAGGATAGATCATCCTAGTCATGATATGATGATCCGTCTACTAAAGACTTCACATGGACATCCTTTCTCTCGAGCGAAACGAAGCATGAATCAAAAGTTGATTCCTGGACTAAGTGTGACCGACGCTGCTGCCTAGGACACCGCCTCCGTCCACCACCAGCCTAGGGCTGGCACAGTCCCTATCCATGACGCCATGGATGGCGTCCATCATGGTGATAGCGCCCCAGGTGATGCTGCAATCACCAACTCGCTTCAAATAGCGTTTCAAACGCTCAGGCCCAACCAAAATCCTCATTGGTTGCTACTAAAGCCTCTCACTCATTTACAAAGCCTGTTCCTTAGGAAAATTAGGACTGAGACCGTCCTATGCAAATGATATGAAAATACTCATTCTGTTCTTACATAGAATTCGTAGGGATTCTGTGGACTGTTTCAACCAAACTGCGGACGTCTAAATATCTCATGATGTTGGTTGACACGCAAACACGCTGGTCACGTGTTGTGCCATTGTCCACTTGTAATGCTACTTATGCTACACTCCTAGCAAACATATCATATGACAACGGGCTCACTCCCCGAATCATCCTATTCAGTCAATTGTATTTGACTATGCTAGAGAGTTTACATCGAAGACTTTCGATGGTTATTGCAATAGGACTGATGTTGGACATCATATTCCCATGTACACACCCAAATGGTCTCGCGGAAACGACTATGATGGTAGTCCGGACATTGGTAATGCGCACCAATCTCCTTATATCCGCTTGGGGTGATGCAATATCGCATGCAGCTATGCTAATTCGTCTACGACCCACCGCCACTCAATCTACCTCTGCGTTACAACTAGTGACTGGGTACAAGTATTGTACTTACGCATATTTGAGTGTGTCATTTATGTGCCAATTGCGCCACCACAGCGCTCTATGATGGGTCCTTACAGACGAATGGGCAACTACGTTGGATTTGAGATTCCAATAATCGTCCGCCATTTAATGCCCTTGCAAGGCGATCTCCTTACAACTAGATTTGCTGGTTGTCACTTTGATGAGAGAGTCTTCCCGTCGTTAGGGGGAGATAAGAACATGGATGTTCAGCAGGAACGACAGGAATTGTCGTGGCTTGTCCCCACTATGTCTCATCTCGATCCCCTTTAAAGTGACGAGATCACACAAATATGCTGCAAACATGCCTGCAAGAAAGGACGTCCCTACGAGAGGACGTAGCGCCACCCTACACGGAGGTAGGCATGGCGCCAACGCCAAAGAGAGTGGCACTCTGGCGTTACAGGCTATGGCCCCAGCTAGGATGCGTGGGAGGCCCGTGGGTTCGAAGGATACTTTGGCACATTCCAATCCTTTGATCATCAAGACTCAAAATCCGTCTCATGAGAATCTTCCGGATTATGGTTATCGTTGGGGGACGCCTCAACGTCAAAACCTATTCCCGAGAATATAGAGCTCTATGAAAATTACACTAGTGTACATGAGATGTGGGATAGAAACTCCATCATAATTGATGATGTAATCGCGCATTTCGTTGCACATAAGTTTGTTGAGTCCGATGACATCGAACCACGCTCCGTTGATGAATGAATACCAACGTAGAGAAATTTGGTCTAAATGGAAAGATGTGATCCAGGTTAAGTTGGATTCTCTAACGAAGAGGAAGGTTCTCGAGCCAGTGATGCCAACACCTCTTAACCTAAAACCTATGGACTAATGGGTCTTCGTTCGAAAGCGTGATGAGAAAAGGAGATGACAATCTCGCCCTATGACGCAAGGCTTCTCACAAAACGCCCTGGAATCGACTACGATGAGACATATTCTCTCGTAATGGATGTCATTGCACTCCACTACCCTGTCAGTTTGGTAGTTTCCGAATAACTGAACATGCAGCTTACAAATGTGGTCATTACGTATCTCTATGGGGATCTAGATACAGAATATACATAAAGGTTCATGGTGAACTTCATTTGCCCAAGTCAAGTGGCTCTGCGCGTTTACAATACGGTTGAAACGCTTACTAAAGTGACTACTTGATTGGGAAGGGATATGCCCACGCGTTTCCATAACAAGTTTCAGATTCTATCACGGTTCATGTTGGACATGATCTTCATTGGAAGCCCTTAAAGAGTTAAGGGAAACTACTGAACACTTGAAATCCGAGTTTGAGATGAATGATTTTGGGAGAACACGATTATGCCTCGGTTTGGAACTTGAGCACCGTGTTGATAGATGCTTAGGCATTTTGACAAGGTCAAGCCTTCAAGCACCCCCATGATCGTTCGCAGTCTTGATCCTGAAAAGGATCCTCTTCGTTCAAAGGATGATGATGAAGATGTGCTAGAGGAAGGAGTGCCTTACTTGAGTACAATAGGCGCATTATTGTACTTAGCTCAATGCACAAGACTGGACATCTCATTTGCAGTGAACTTGTTAGCTAAGGTATAGCTTTGTGCAAACGCGACGCCATTGGATTGGTGTAAAAGATATCTTTCGATACTAGAGATGTACTACTGATATGGGCTTATTCTATCCCTACAGAGAGACGATGGATTCAGACCCATCACACACCAGGAACGCCGCCAACATTGGCCTGCGTCCACCATCCCCATCCCAAAACGACATGTGTTTTGGAAGGTTTTGCTGATGTTGGGTATCTCTCTGACCCACACAAAGGTCATTCCCAAAATGGTTAAGTGTTCACCATGGGTAAAGACCGTGATATCTTGGTGGTCTACAAAACAGACCCTTGTCGCTATATCTTCGAACCATGTAGAGATTATTGCTCTTCACGAAGTGGTTCGTGAATGTATATGGATTGGATCCATAATTACGCATGTTCGAACAATTGTGGTTTGAAGTCTACCATAGATGAGCCTACGAGCATTTAGGATAATGCTGCTTGTTTTGAACAAATGAAGCAAGGCTACATCAAAAGCGACAACACCAAGCATAATCAGCAACAACAAACTCTCCTCAAGATCAAAGTGAACTAGGTTCAATCTGAGGACAGTGTGGCAGACTTGCTCTCTAAGTCATTGCCTAATTCGACTTTCGAGAAACATGTTGGTAGCATCGTTTGCGGAAGTTATCCGAACTCCCATGACCGTTGTCATCAGGGGGAGATGCAGACATCAGGGGGAGATGTCTACATGTATGGTCTCGAAACGTGAAGGGTGTGTTGTGCTCTTTTTTCCCTTCGACCGAGGTTATTTTTGTCCCACAGGGTTTTTGTTACTCGGTAAGGTTTTTAATGAGGCAACGAGAGCAGCACCACGTTTGGGCGACACAAGGGGGGGTGTTCAAGTAAATCCAGAATATGTGTCTGGCCCAAACTCGAGGTTACTTGCTCTAGTTGAAATATGGTTTATATTAGAGATATTCTCGGAGAATCTTAGAAGATATCCAATCAATGTACGATTATGTTTCTATATACAACTCTATCTCTATGCTTGTAATCCTCTATATAAAGAGGCCCCTATTATCAATGAAAGCACGATTCAATTCTCTCCCAATTTCAGTTTTCCTTAAACACTTCCCACTTCTTTTTTTTCCAAATAACTTATATTTTTTTCTCAATATAATAATTATAAAAATTTTACATATCCAGAGCATGTGAGCAGAAAACTAGTTATTATTAAGAGAAGAGGGTTTGTTAGCCAAAATCCAAAAATTTGACAAAAATGACCCTAGAAAATTAATAAACTTTGATAATTAATTAAATCATAAGGACAATTATGACATTTACAAAATATATTTTTATTAAAAAAATAAATAAAAATATAACCCACAACCCACTTTTCTCTCCTATTATCTCTTCTCTACAATAACAGTTTTCTTTTTTATTTTCAGAAGAAAAAAATAATAATACTTACATATGCAGAACATGTGTGGAGAAATGCTAGTATAAAAAAAGGCGAATAGTCAATGAAGATTTATAAACCATACAAAACTGAATGAGTTTTGTTCGATTTTGCTTAGTCCAAATCCAAACCAAATTGATAGCTTGACAAAAACCATGTTTTTGACTACTTGTCACAATCACCCTTCAACTTTTCCTTCCAAGCTTCAATTTTAATTTTCAATTTTTTTTTTAACTGTTTTTCGATGATCAAGCTATTAGTGTTACAGCCTCAATTGAATACCTCTCAAGTCAGAGCAATCTCATAGAGGATATAATGAAAGTGTTTGCTTATCCATGTTCACAGGCAAGCTAATAAAGTTGCTCATAGGCTAGCAAATCTAAGTTTTGAATCTAATTGAATGGTTCAATTATGCTCTGAACCTAATTGCGGATGCCCTCTTCTATCTTAATTATATTTGATGAATAAAGCCTTTGTTTTGTAAAAAAAAAAAAATTATAAACCCTTCATCTCTCAAATCATTATTCTTTCGTCTACTTCCTAGATTCATTGCTTTAGCCCTACGAGCTAACGAAATATTATCTGCTATTGAACCCTCCAAAATCATACTATGACAAAATAGCCAGTATATTCCTCAAATTCATCGGAGTCACCTGAACCACATTTGAGCCAAACGTTCCCTACTTATGTGGAAGTCATAAGATTAGGAGATGTCATTATTCCTATGTCAATATCTGCATGTCTTTCTTTCACCTATGTGGAAGTCATAAGATTAGGAGATGTCATTATTCCTCCTAATCTTATGACTTCCACATAGGTGAAAGAAAGACATGCAAACTTTGTAGCCTATTCTTTATAAATAGGGGACCAAATTCCATATCGAATATTGTCACTTAGTCGGATGATCCTTGACATTTCACACCAGTCTCTTTTGTGAAAATTGTCACTCAACTGACTTAAATATTAGAATATCCTTAACATTTCATCTTTTGTAAAACTTATCACTCAACTGACTTTTAAGTGTCAGAGGATCCTTAGCACTTCACGCTAGTCTCTTTTAACTATGCCCTACATAAGCCTCTTGATCATCTCATTCCCAATTCTAGGTAAACATGCCTTTTCTATTTTCAAATATTCTCAATTAATTTTGGTCAGGATAGATTACACGACCAAAATCAAACGCGTGATCTCATTATTTATTATTTCTTACGAACGCAATTAATAGAACCGGCCAAGTGTACGTACATAAAATTTCACACCCTAAAAGCCTCGACTTTGGTGGCCCAGCCTCCACGCGTGACACGCGCCCCCTCACCTAATAATGTTGGCCGAAACCAAATCCGGGACCCACACCTCCCCTTGGCTGACTCGCTGGTCATAATTTACAGCCAAACCGGCGCAGCTGGCACGCGCGACGCGTGTGGGCTGTGATTGCGGGGCTTTAATTAATAATAATAAAAAGGAAAAGAGGGTCGGGGCGAGTGGGCAAAGGTGAGAGTCAGATTGGGCGGTTTCGAAACCCTAAACAGAAAACGAATTTGGGGCAAAATTAAATCTCCTCCGTATTCTCCCACTCGCCCAACCCCCTCGCGTGTGAAATCTTCGCACTCTCTTCCCAGATCGAAGCTTGCTTTCTCTCCTCCTCCTTCAACCTCCTTCTTCCATTTGTAATACAACCACAGATATATACATACACAGGTACCTCTCTCTCTCTCTCTTTTTTTTTTTTATAATTTAGTGCTGTGGAATTTGGATTTTGTGTTAATTGTGAAGAAAAGCTTATGAATTTGATGCATTGGTGTGTGTGTGATTTGAGTTGTTGCACTTGACGCAAGATATTGAAATGTAATGGAAAAAATGAGGAGTTAAGGAACTATGAATTACTATAAAGTTGTGTATTTATGCTATGAAAAGTTGGTAGAGAGTCAATTGGCGAAATTTGAACTAAGCTGAGCTTATGAATTTCATTTACTGGGTGCTTGTAGCTGTATAAGACTATGAACTGGGGCAATTTTAATCTTTAGTATGACTTTGCCGAGTTATATTCGTGTGGACTAAAACTTTAGGAGTTTCGATTGCAAGTTCCCGAAGGGGTTGGAAACGGTGTATGAATGAATCAGGAGATTGATTTTGGGTTGACTGGTTGGGTTTGTAGCTTGGCCTTCTGTTGGTGGTTCCATCTCTGTGCGTATTGCTGTTTGGTGTAGAAAAAACTGTCCTTGTTTTGCCGGGAATGTAGCTCAAACTTTTATCTGTGTCGAAATGAAAAGTTTGCGACCCTTGTGTTGACAGTGTAGATTGTTTTGTCGATTAGGAAAGTGTGTTTTTTTTTTGTTGTAGTCGATAACCATTTAAGTTGGTAGCTGATTAAGTGCTTTCTATGATGTCATTAGTCACTTGTTCTTGCCGATATACATGTTTTATGATTCTTGAATGGAAATTTATGAATATATCTTATGCTGATATGTATGTTAACAGTCTGTTAAATGTACATTCAATAGAGTAAAGTTTCAGTTCAAAAGGAGAAGTTATACATTAGAGATGCAAATGAGTTTTTTTTTTTTTTACTAGAAGTTGGAAGATTTATTAGAGATGCAAATGCTGCATCTATGAGAAAACTGTAGCTGAAGTATGAAATGGCATAAAGATTGACTGATTGAAGCATGAGGGTCTCTTGTTCTCCTTGTTCAACAAAATTCGGTTCTATTAAATTGACTATTAACATGTCCATTGTTCCACATATTTTTGAATGCTCTATATAATTCATCTGAAGTATATCTTTGAAATGGAATAATTAAAACTGCCCCCTTTTTTTTTTTTCCTTTGGAATCTAGTGAGGCTTATTTGGTGCTAAAGAGTCTCATATGGTAATACCTAGCTAATACTGTGAAGATTACACTGAATTTTCTGTATAATGTCAAAAATGAATTTTAAATTTTGTTATAGGGATAGGGTGTTGTCCTTGAATACAAGAAGAGGGGTTGTTCAGGTTAATGACTTAATGTTTTCCTGAATAAAAAGGCTTTAGACCTTTTTTCCTCCTCAGTTTTCTCTAATCTTGATAATCACTGCTTTCGTGATGATCACAATTTGAATGTGTGAGGGTGGTTTTTTTTTCCCTATTTCTGTAGAATAGTCAGTCTAGTAAAATAATGCTTTAGTTTTTGTTCTTTAATGTCATCAAGGACGAAAAGTTATCTTCTTCTGTCTTTTTTCTTCTCAGCCAAAGCTTTATAGTAGCATTAAGATACCATGGGAGGTGGTAGTGGTCCCTTATGTTGGAAGAGGAGGATGCCATTATCTTCTTTACATTGACAAGGCTAGACCAATCTAGTTGGAGCTGTTAGTTGGTACTAGTGTACTCTGAACTTCGAAAATGGTGTGCATCTCTTTTTCTGTAGGAATGTAAATGTATTACTATTATCTTTATTATCAACACTACAGCATAGTTGTAATTATATCTACGACTGTCTGCTACCCTTTTTCTTACTTTTATGTAAGATAATGAGAGAGTTATAGTGTTTCTTTATCAGCATCAGTTCATCATGATAAAGTAGCATAGTTAGAGCTTTATTGTTTACATGTTTAGTTAAGTGCTGTAGTTTCTTTCTTTCAGATATTCTCTGATGATCATCAGTTAAAATTAAATAGTCTCACCATGGACATAGACCTTCGACTACCTTCTGGTGACCATGATAAGGAAGATGACGAGCCAAATGCAATTGATAACATGCTGGAACATGAAGAAAAACTGCACAATGGAGATATTGAGAGTGCACATATTGTCGATGTTAGAGATGAGGTACATGCTGAAGATGGGGGAGATTTGAATTCTCCCACAGCAGATATGGTAATCTTTAAAGAGGACACAAACCTTGAGCCGCTTTTTGGGATGGAATTTGAATCTCATGGCGAAGCATACTCTTTCTATCAGGAGTATGCTCGCTCTATGGGATTCAACACTGCCATCCAAAACAGCCGCCGCTCAAAGACATCAAGAGAATTTATTGATGCAAAGTTTGCTTGTTCCAGATATGGTACCAAGCGTGAGTATGACAAAACCTATAATAATAAACCACGGGCCAGACAGAACAAGCAAGACCCAGAAAATGCAACTGGTCGGAGATCATGTTCAAAGACTGACTGCAAAGCTAGCATGCATGTGAAGAGAAGACCAGATGGGAAATGGGTTATACATAATTTTGTGAAGGAGCATAATCATGAGCTTTTACCAGCCCAAGCTGTCAGTGAACAAACCAGAAAGATGTATGCTGCAATGGCTAGACAATTTGCTGAATACAAGAATGTGGTTGGTCTCAAAAGTGATCCAAAAAATCCATTTGATAAAGGTCGGAATTTGTCATTAGAGGCAGGAGATTTGAAGATGTTGCTTGATTTTTTTACTCAGATGCAGAATATGAATTCCAACTTTTTCTATGCCATAGATCTGGGAGAAGATCAACGTCTCAAAACTTTGTTTTGGGTTGACGGCAAAGGCAGGCATGACTACACCAATTTCAATGATGTAGTGTCGTTCGATACCACTTATATTAGGAGCAAATATAAGATGCCTCTTGTTTTATTTGTTGGTGTGAATCAACACTATCAGTTTGTGCTGCTGGGATGTGCCTTGGTCTCAGATGAATCTGCAACAACATACTCTTGGCTAATGCAGACATGGCTGAAAGCTATGGGTGGACAAACTCCAAAAGTCATTATCTCTGATCATGACAAATCAATAAAATCAGTTGTTTCAGTGGTCTTTCCAAATGCTCATCATTGTTTTTGTTTGTGGAATATTTTGGGGAAGGTTTCGGAAAATCTTGGTCATGTAATTAAACGTCACGAGAAATTTCTGGCGAACTTTGAAGAATGTATTCACAGGCCATCTACAACTGAAGAGTTTGAAAAAACATGGTGTGAAATTGTTGATGAATATGAACTTAAAGATAATGGCTGGATTCAGTCATTGTATGAAGATCGAAAACAGTGGGTGCCAACATACATGACGGATGTTTGTTTGGCAGGGATGTCTACGGTTCAGCGATCCGACAGTGTGAACTCCTTTTTTGATAAGTATGTTCATAAGAAGACCACTGTGCAAGAGTTCTTGAAACAGTATGAAGCAATTCTACAAGATAGGTATGAAGAAGAAGCCAAAGCAGATTCTGATATGTGGAACAAACAGCCCACAACGAAATCTCCTTCACCATTGGAGAAGAGTGTCTCCTTGATATATACTCCCTCAGTATTGAAGAAATTTCAAGTGGAGGTTTTGGGTGCAATTGGCTGTAATCCTAAAAGGGACAGACAAGATGAGATGACCACTACTTACAGAGTGCACGATTGTGAAAAGAATCAAGATTTCACTGTAGCATGGAATGAAATGAAGTTAGAAGTTTCGTGTTCATGCTGCTTATTTGAATACAAAGGTTATCTTTGTAGACATGCTTTAATTGTTCTCCAAATGTGTCAGATTGGTACAATCCCAGATCAATATATATTAAAGCGTTGGACAAAAGATGCAAAGAGCAGGCATTTGGTGGTACAAGAACCTGGCCATGTAGCATCCAGGGTGCAAAAATTCGATGATTTATCTCAGCGGGCAATGAAGTTAATTGGGGAAGGATCTATGTCACAGGAGAGTTACAGTATTGCCTGTCATGCACTAGAAGAAGCTTTTGGAAGTTGTTTGGCTGTGAATAACTCTAGTAAGAGTCTGGTAGAAGCTGGAACATCAGGCACTCAGGGCCTGCCCTGCATTGAAGAGGATTGTCAAAATAGGAGTATTGGCAAGGGTAATAAGAAAAAGAATCCAACCAAGAAAAGAAAGGTTTGTTGTTTATAGTCACTGAGATTATTAAGTTTTTGTTAAAATTGTTTTCATTTAAGGTGACCTTCTAAATATTTTGCAGGTGAACTCTGAGCCAGAGGTTATGACTGTTGGAGCACAAGACAGCTTGCAACAAATGGTTTGTCTTGTCCTATAATTTTTTTTCTTTTATTAATTATTATAAGCAATCATTGACATTTGGACTATTTACATGAACTATGATCTTAATCTGGATTCATATTCTGGTCAAACAATTTGGTTAACCTGCTTTATAATGTGGAACTCTGGTAGAATATGTATGGAATTGAAAATTATAAAATAACAAATGTATTTGACTATCGTAATATTTTGTAATTGAAAATAGGATAAATTAAACTCGAGAGCTATAACCATCGATGGTTATTATGGTGGACAGCAGACTGTGCAAGGAATGGTATGACCATGTCTTCATTTACTAGTATAGTAAATACTTTCTTTTTCCCTCTTTTTTCAAATTGAGAAGCATTTTGTTTTTGGTCAGGTTCAATTGAACTTAATGGGACCTACGCGGGACAATTACTATGGGAATCAACAGACCATTCAGGGGCTTGTAAGTCATAGCAATTGAAATTAGTACTATAGCATTAGCAATACTGCATCTGAAATGAGTATAATGTTGAGACCTGGGTTTCATACTTGTAGGGACAACTAAACTCTATAGCCCCGAGCCATGAAAGTTATTACAATGCTCAGCAAAGCATGCACGGGCTGGTACAGTACCCAATGATAAGAAAATATTTAGCTTATGACCATGGTCAATAGACGCCTATTATAATTTTTTGCTGTTATGTTTGCAGGGACAGATGGATTTTTTCCGAACTGGTTTTACTTACAACATTCGGGTTAGTTTGCTATATCTAGTGCTAATGCTCTCTTAATCATAATTTCTACTCTAGTCACTTTGCCTTAACTATCTCTTTCATGCCAGGATGACCCCAATGTAAGAACGGCTCCATTGCACGATGATGCATCTAGACATGCTTGACGGTACATATATCTTGCTAACTGTTGGTATGCATATTTATTTAGTGTTTTGGCTGTTAGCTCAAGTTGTACTTGAAACTGCCGATAGATCTGAGTTGAATGAATTGTCTGTAGGTGAAGGGGAGGGAGATATGTTGAAGATGATCTCTTGTAAAAATGAAAGTGTATCATGCCTTGCTGATGATGGAAATATTTACAATGGAAACGTCATTTGGTACCTGTAAAATAGGACACGACAAAGTAGGCTGTTGTTAAGTATTTATTAACTATTATGTCTTCTCATAGGAAGTTGGACGTAAATTTGAGCAGGGTTCATATATATTTTGTAAAGGTTGTTGTATTGTTGTATCTCTGATTCCTTTGCCACAGTAGGATCAGTTGAAATCTGAAAAACTTAACCACAGTCATTGCCATTGACTGGTGCCAATTGAAGTTTTCCTTTTCATCTTCCGACTTGTGTATCGTTTTCCAAATTATATTTCCCTATTCAGCTGCTTTGCCATTCTGGGGGATTCAAGACGTGGAGTTAAGTTAAATCCCATCCCTCGGATACAGGTTTGTAAAGCAAGTTTTGGGGCATCTCTAACGATGGTCAGTGGGTCAAAATTTTGAGACCCAAGTCACTATTTATCAAATTACATTTGATAATGGGGAATGCCCTTGTAATTTGGATCAATAGTACACATTCTGGGGTTGTTAAGGGTATCGTTCAAAGTTCACAAATCGATCGGTCCGTGCATTCTTAGTTCAGTTATTTGTGCATCGTGCCTCTTGCATCTAATCATACATTGCATAGTTAGTTAAAGATGTTCCAGCATTCAATGATAGGAAGAACTAATATGGCATTCAGTGATAGGAAGAACTATTATGGTAACAGATGTATTCTAAAAATCTCTATGGGCAGTCGCCTAGGCCCTATCTAGGCACTAGGTGACTAACCGTCTTGACTAGTGCAGGCGGCATCTAGGGCCATGTTTAAGAAAAATGCTCAAAATATATTTTTTTTAATTATATACTTAAAAATTAAGTTTTGATTTTTCCCATGTTAACTATAGTTTTTTGTTTCAATTAGACACTTATTTATATGTTATATAATCAATTGAAATATAAAAAAATATCCGCCTAGGCGTTCGTCTAATCCCCAACTAAGCAATTAAAAACTCTAAAATCTAGGCCACTCTCCACCGCCCTTCTACCCCCTAGCGGTTTTTAGAACATTGTTTCATAAGTTATCAAGTGACCATGAATTCTGTAGTCGCTAGTCGGTCACTCAACTTTAACGTTAAATCAAGATTGATAGATCACAAAATTCTTGGTGTTGACCATTTTTAATCGAAAACATTATCCAATAATTTTTAAGAGGTCAAGAGTTCGAGCCCCATCAAGGATGAGAATGGGGTGGGGTTTAAAAAAAAAAAAAAAATCACGTTAAAACAAAACATTCGTATTGAAAATTGAACAAATCACGCGCCACGCGTAGCAGTTAACCCAAAAAAGAAGAAGCGATTAAGCGAAGGAGAGAAGGAGATGGAAGTGGCACAGTAGACGCGCCGAGAGGGAAAGGAGGAATAGAGAGCGTGTGAGGAAGGCGAGTGGTGTCAGATCCCCAATTGCTACCACAACAGATCCGAGCCCTAATTTTTCCCCAAATTCCCCCCCACTCGCGCAACACCCCACTCGCCGCGCCGCGCGCCCCCTTTCAATTTCCGTTCCCTCTCTCTCTTGACTCCATTGCCTTCCACTCCAGGTTTCACTCTCTCATTCCAACTCCCCATTTTGCAAATTTCTCTAAATTTAGTTAAATTTCTTGGTTTGGTTTAGAAATTGGTATCATGAACTGTTAGGTTTCTGAGAAATTTTGCTGGAACAATTGAAAAAATGAAAAATGGTGTTATAATTTGGATTACTGAAACCATTCAAGGCCTGGACTTTTAGAGAGTTTTATTTTGGTTCATTAGCTTTTTCAGTAAAATCAAATTGCTATGGAATTGTTACCATTGACAATAAAGATGAATTAAGCTGTCATAATGGTGTGACTTGAGCCTTAAGTTTCTGTAATTTTTGATACTTTAGTGAAGCAATGGCATTTTTGTTTGATCATCGAATAGTAGTTTCCGAAAATAGGTACTTACTGGCCCAGTGCAAAGCAACTATTTTTGTTCTTGTTAACTTGTTATTTCCTAATTGAAATTTTGTGCTGGAAACAGCAACAAAAGAGAAAAAAAGTAACAGACTTCTTACATGTTCGATACTGCAGAAACGCATTTGTTAGGTTTTCTGTTCGCTGCATTGTTCTTATTATACTTTTTTTCCTGTGGCTGTTTTTTTCTTCTTCTTCTTCTTCTTTTAGGTATTAGTATGAGGGTTTGTTGGAAAGATTGGAGTTTCTTATCGGAAACAGATAATAAACTACTGTTAGCTGAGCATGATGGATAAAAATCAAAGATTGGTTGGAATGTTGGCGGACGGTCAAGACAATATGAATGATGGTAGAGTAAATGAGAATATGAATATGGTTCCTCTTGTGGAAGAAGCGCAAAATAGTGGTGGCGGGATCATCAGTTCTCCTAAAAGGGATGTTCAAGTGTTTGAGGGGGATGCAGATTTTGAACCATGTAATGGCATTGAATTTGATTCACATGAGGCGGCATACTCATTTTATCAAGAATATGCCAAGTCTATGGGATTCACCACATCAATAAAAAACAGTCGGCGTTCAAAGAAATCAAAAGAATTTATTGATGCCAAATTTGCATGTTCGCGATATGGAGTTACACCAGAATCTGATAGCGGGAGTAGTCGTCGACCGACTGTGAAAAAGACAGACTGCAAAGCCAGCATGCATGTCAAGAGAAGGGCAGATGGAAAGTGGATTATTCATGAATTCATTAAGGAGCATAATCATGAGCTTTTACCTGCTCTTGCATATCATTTTCGGATTCATAGGAATGTGAAGTTAGCTGAAAAGAATAATATGGACATCTTGCAAGCAGTCAGTGAACGAACTAGAAAGATGTATGTTGAGATGTCTCGACAATCTGGTGGCTATCAATATACCGGCTTTCTTCGGACTGACACAAAGTATCAGTTTGATAAATGCCTGCAATTAGGTCTGGATGAGGGAGATGCTCAAGTAATGCTTGAATACTTTAAGCGTATCCAGAAGGACAACCCCAACTTCTTCTATGCTATAGATTTGAACGAGGAGCAGCGCGTGAGAAATTTGTTCTGGGTTGATGCAAAAAGTAGGAGTGATTATAAGAGTTTTAACGATGTTGTCTCTTTTGACACCTCTTACATCAAAATCAATGAAAAGTTGCCATTTGCTCCTTTTGTTGGGGTGAACCACCACTTTCAGCCAATGTTGCTTGGTTGTGCGTTAATTGCAGATGACAGTAAAGCAACATTTTTATGGTTGTTGAAGACATGGGTTAGAGCAATGGGTGGGCTACTTCCTAAAGTGATTATCTCTGATCAAGACGATAACTTGAAGGCAGCAATTGAAGAAGTCTTTCAAGATGCACGTCACTGCTTTTCACTTTGGAACATATTGGAAAAGATTCCTGAAGTTCTTGCTCCTGTAATCAAACGGCATGAGAATTTCTTGCCAAAGTTTCACAAGTGCATTTTTAAGTCATGGACAGAAGAACAGTTTGACATGAGATGGTGGAAAATGGTTACCAGATTTGAACTTCAAGATGACGTATTGATTCGTTCTCTGTATGATGATCGTAAAAGATGGGTGCCTAGTTATTTAGGAGATACTTTTTTAGCTGGAATGTGTACAACTCAGCGTTCTGAGAGTATGAACTCTTTCTTTGACAAATACATACACAAGAAAATTACACTGAAAGAGTTTGTCAAACAATATGGGACAATTCTACAAAATAGGTATGATGAGGAAGCAATTGCGGATTTTGATACATGGCACAAACAGCCTGCATTAAAGTCACCTTCTCCTTGGGAAAAACAAATGTCAACAGTTTACACACATGCAGTATTCAGAAAGTTTCAAGTTGAAGTCTTAGGTGTAGTTGGCTGCCAGCCAAAGAAAGAACATGAAGATGGATTAACTGCCACATTCAGAGTTCAAGACTGTGAAAAGGAAGAATATTTTATGGTAAGCTGGACTGAAACAAAGTCAGAGGTTTCTTGTTCCTGTCGTTTGTTCGAGTACAAAGGTTTCCTTTGCAGACATTCACTGATTGTTCTCCAAATTTGTGGCCTTTCAAGCATCCCGCTGCATTATATTTTGAAGAGGTGGACAAAAGATGCAAAAAGCAGGCAATTGATCCTTGAAGGATCAGAGCTAGTACGTACTAGGGTGCAACGCTACAATGATTTATGTAAACGAGCCATTGAATTGAGTGAAGAAGGATCATTATCTGAAGAGACTTATAATATTGCTTTTCGCACACTCGTAGAAGCTTTGAAGAACTGTGTGAATGTAAATAACTCTAATGCAACTGTTGTGGACTTGAGTAGCAGTGTTCACGGTATTCGTGAAGCAGAAGAAGAAAATCAAGGAAGCCTTACTGCAAAACCAAGTAGGAAGCGAAATACAAATAGGAAAAGAAAGGTCAGTTCTGAAGTTGATGGTTGACAGATTTATACTAACCATTTTTGCTTATGCCAAATGCAATAAAAAAATTAATCGTAGTTTGTTTTATATTTCAGGTGCAAGCAGAGCAAGATGTCATGCTTGGCGAAGCACAAGACAGCTTGCAGCAAATGGTTTGTCCTTCCATGTAGTTGCCATCTAATTTTACTGTCTGTGTTCAGAGTTCACTGGATAAAAGACTATTGATATTGTAGCAGTTCCTTGAATGCAATCCATAATGTAATAAGAACATATGAAAGTGTTCTTAAATGCTGAATAACATGTTCGAGTTACTTACAAAGTTTTTGGGGAATAATTTCATCCTCCTACATGATCTTAGCTGATATGCTTTCTTAATCCGGGTCTTCGTGGTTGTAGGAAAATTTGAGCTCAGATGGTATGGCCCTTAGTGGATATTATGGTGCTCAACATGGACTGGTATTACAACTTTTCTTTTCTGGAATCATCTATGTGAATATTTTACAGTGCTTGTTTCTTGCATGATCATATGACATTTTGAAACCAATGCTTGCAGGTGCAGTTAAACTTAATGGAGCCACCCCATGATAGTTACTATGTTAACCAGGAGAGTATGCAGGGGCTGGTAAGTCATAATATAGTTCTGATCATAAAATTTGCAAGGAGTCACTTTGGAACCATATAGGAATGGCTGTATGAGTTATATTGAAGTGGGTTTATCTCATGTGTAGGGCCAACTGAATTCGATAGCACCCAGCGATGATGGTTTTTTTGGGACTCAACAAATTCATGGGCTGGTATGGTATTTTCATATACAAGAGCAATTCACTTTCTAGAGAAATTTTGTCATGGATTTATATTCACAAGCCAACTTTCCTGAAATTGTGCTTTAATCATGTAGGGACAATTGGACTTCCGACCATCATCTAGTTTCAGTTATAGCTTACAGGTTTGTTTAAATTTATGGCATCCATTTTTACAGAAGAAACAGAAAATGGTATTATCTGTAGTTTAACTATATTGGTTTATAACCCCAACTGCAGGATGAACCGCATTTGAGATCTGCAGAGTTGCATGGCAGTTCTTCAAGACATTCATGAGGAAGAAACTTAATTCATAATCAGAACCTCAACTGGGTGGTTGCTTCTTGGAGTGGGTTGATGTTCCCTGCTTAAACTTATTCATAGTCAGAAAAAGTATATCCAGTAGGCGGTTCCAAATTCCTGGTTTGACCTCTGTTCTGCTTCCAGTGCAGAGAGGTGCATTGGTTAAGCCTAAAACGTTACATTGACTTCGACAGTGAAGGTAAATATGTATTTAGATACAAAGGGGATTCTACTGAGTTTAGATTGACTTTGTCAACTCATCAAAACTTAACTTAGCACCCCACTGTACAACGATAGCAACAGAATCTGATGTCAGTTGTTATTTAGATCCATATACTGGAATGAAATCTTGAAGGTGCCAAATACTGCCTAGCTGATGTAACTATTGAGATTAATGTGCTGAGGAGAAGAGTTTCATACTGTTTCCTGAGGTGTGATACAAATGATTGTCCAAGTTGTATCAAATATTCAGAATGTACTTTAGCACCTTGTAATAACCTTTCTGTCCAAAACAGAAGAAGCTGTTTTGTTAGGCTTGAGATTGGTTTATTAGCTTGTTTTGTAAGAGGATGATGTTTTGCAGAGCAGGTACTAACTTCATGTAGAGGCAGACAGATTCTTGTAATTTCCGTTTGAATCGAATGGATCCATCGTCTGAAGTTATGTTTCTCAAAAATTGATGATTTTAGTATAAACTTGATGGTTTTTATGGATGAAAATAGAAATTCACCTTTACTATGTGAAATTAAATGTCGTCCGAATTAGGGATGGAAATGGGGAGAGTAAGGTATGAAGATGGTATTTAATCCGAATCAATGTATACGTAAAGCAATGCCTTTTTTAAAAAACAAATCAATTTTTCATGTTCTTAGAACATCTTTGCCTACCTAGATTTGCATAACAAGGGAGCGTAGCAAAATTGAGGCCATGCCATATCTTACCTAGCTAAAATATTACGATGGTAGTGATATATTGAGGATATATGTAGCAAGAGGTTTCAACCGAGGCCAATCGGTAATAAAAAATTTCAACTCGAGACATTTGAGGCCTCTCCTCTTTATGCTTATTTTGGGACTCAAATTGTGCTTAAGTATTCCAAAACGCTAATTACGTTTTGTCATTCAAGTTTAAATTACATAATAAATCATGGGAATCGTGTTCAAGAAAATGAGTGTTTTGTGCCTAATCATGTTTGCATTAGGTTTTAGTTGAAGAAGTAAATGGTGACAAGAAGAAGTATATAAACTATGGACCTTTGAAAAGAGATGAAATTCCTGGATGCAGCCCTAAGAATTGACACAAGTGCTACCATGGACAGGCAAATCCATATCAAAGAGGTTGTGAGGAGGCAACGCGATGTAGACTAGGGCATACACCACCAAAAGCGAAGGTGTAGGAGCAACCACATGTCATGGTGGCGAATTTTGAATCATACCTACTAGCCCCTTAACATGTGTGAACCTACTAGCCCCTTAACATGTGTCAATTGACTTTTATTTAAAATTTTTTTTTTAATTAAAAAAGTTATCTCTCTTGATTTTAGGGAAATTTCTCATTTTTTCGTGGGAGGTATTACCCAATTTTGGGATAATGACCATTTACACAATTTTGGCCAAAAAATTGTCCACTTACTCCACTAAGAGTTAATTGGAGTAAAATACTCAATCTAACATCTATTGACAGTATTGCCCTCATTTTAATTAATAAATTACACTCATATCTCTCTCTCTCCCCACCCCCCTCTTCGATCTATTCTCTCTCTTCTTCCCCCCTCACCAATTTCTCTCTCTTTCTCTCATCTCGTCTCAGACTCTCTCTCTCTCTCTCTCCCTTCCTGACTGAGTCAACTCAGTGACCACCGTCAGCCTCGAAAATCGACGTCCTTGAGTCCGGTTCGATTGAAGAGCAGAAGCAAGCGGCGATGGAGATCAGGCTCCTCGCCAAAAACAAATCGGAAAACTGCCTCAAAATCGCCGAATAGGGAGCGATTCGACCGTTGATTTCACTCGTCCTCCTCTGATCTCCGCCGCGCATTCGACGTCTGTGACGCCGACCTCCATATAAATCGACGTCTGCGACTCCAATCTCCTCCCAAACGACATCGTTTGCTTCGGGTATATTGTCCTCTTAACCACGTCGACGAGCTTCCTGTCGTCGACAATAGCGTTGTGCACGCTTCCCGCCATGGGCCGAAACCCGACGAAAGTAGGTTGTCGTGCCAGGTTCCGGATCTGCAACCGGAAAGAGGAGAGAAGAGGAGCTGGGTGCCCAAATCAAATTTTTTTTTTCATTGTTTGTTTTGATGAACTTTTTATTGTTTGTTTTGATGAACTTTTTAATGAGTTGGCATCAGATCGACTAATATATTGTTGTATATGTGTTGTATTGTTGTATACTTGTTATATGCTTGGTTTGGTAATTTTTTGACTTGCCCAGCAAACTTTTCAAAATTGACTTGGCAATAATATCATTATTGAGGGGCAATAATGTTTCTACTGGGGGCAATAATCATATTACTGGGGGCAATAATTATATTATTAGAGGCCAGTAATGTTTCTACTGGGGGCAATAATCATATTATTAGGGGGTAGTAATGTTTCTACTGGGGGGTAATAATCATATTATTAGGGGCCAGTAATGTTTCTACTGGGGGCAATAATCATATTATTAGGGGGTAGTAATGTTTCTACTGGGGGCAATAATCATATTATTAGGGGGTAGTAATGTTTCTACTGGGGGGTAATAATCATATTATTAGGGGCCAGTAATGTTTCTACTGGGGGCAATAATCATATTATTAGGGGGTAGTAATGTTTCTACTGGGGGGCAATAATCATATTATTAGGGGCTACTGGGGGTCAATAATAATATTAGTGGGGCACAATACTATTCTCCCGTGACTTATGAGATCTCATACGAGCTTTTTGAGAACTTCCGGCGACCGGTGACTGGACTCCGGCGGCAATGACCGGAGTCCGGCAAGATCTCCGATGACTTCTCTCTCTAAGTGGCAAAGGAGAGGGCAAAATTGTCCTAAAAATAAATAAAAAGTAATAAAAAAATACTTAATTGGGTATTAGGGCAAAATATATATAAAATATTGTGTAAGTGGGCAATCTCTTAGAGTGTTTGGGTAAGTGGGGTTAATTAACCCCAAAATTGTGTAAATGGTCATTATCCCAAATATCTTTAGCCAGTTTGGTCAGTGTGGTTCTTAGAATAATATAACTATTTGGTTCTCAATTCACAGCATAAACTGAATTTGAACTATAACAATGTTGTTTTATCTTTTTCAACTAAATTAGGTATCATATTTGTAGTGGATAAGTCACACACCGTGCCAAACTCTAACTTTTTTTTTTGAGGGAAACGGAATTGGGTTTTATTAATAATATCAATGACCTCACTCAGTCAAGTTAGATGGATTAAAACTAAGAAACAAAAAGTAAAAACCCCTCCTCCTATCCCACCTAAATCAGAGCAACTGATTTTAGGATAGAATAGGGTTAAGAGTAGAGCAGAGCTCAATTATTCAAAAACCAATGTAGAAAAAAAAACCTATATATATGCCTACACAATTTGAGATCAAAGCACTATCTTGGAACTTTGACGCATAAAGACCTTCAATGGTGTACATGGCAGCAACCAAAATAGGACCAACTTCAATCTAAAAATAGCATAGGTCTACATCACTCTCCAAAGGTCCACATCAAGCCCGATCCAAAAGGAAAAAGGAAAGATAGTGGCCTAGCCCAGCTAGGCTGCACTGCTGCAACCCAAGCAGGCATAGGCCCATAACCCATCATCTTCCCTCGTCCCCTTAGATCGAGTTGCAGCGCCGACCATCAAAGGAGCCTCAGCCGGTCACCAATCCGGCTGCCAGCCTCTATCCTCCACCATCGCCAAAATCTGAAGAAGATGTTTCTTGGACCCTAACCTAGAGAGCAAACAAACGGCCAGACCAGCTTCTTTAGAGCCACCGCAAAGCAGACCGCCACCCTTGAGAAATCTGATCGCCGTAGGCCAAAGATCGACGCCTTTGCACCAGAGTCGTACCACCCAGATGAAATACCCGGATCGAGCAACCTCGACCCAGACCACTGCCTCCGTACAAAACCCCCGCAGCCACACGCAATCACTGATCTGTGTCGCCATCGTGCCTGTCGTCTCACACCTCTCTCTCCTAGAGTGCGTCGATGCCTGGTCTAGGGAACAGAGATTCACTGCAGCCACGAAATGAGACCCTAGGTTTTGTACCGCGGATTTTTCTCCCATTTTATTTTTCACTCGAAAGAAGGGATGTCCATATGAGTTGTTTAAAATACGGATCATCATGTCACGACCGGGGTGCCCTAGGCGGTCATGCCAAAGCCTGTATGAGTCAGTGTCCCACATTTCATTGTTGGTGACAGCATAGGATTCAATGATCCGAATCGTAGTGAAGTACAGTCCACCAGATTGACTCACAAGTTTCTCTAAAATACGTGTCCTTTCACATTCATTAGAGGTAATATTCAGTTCCATTCTCACAGTGTGTTTCTACATGATAACCGTTGGCACGAATATCTTTGAAACTTAACAAGGTTCGATTAACTCTTGGTGCATACAGAGCATATCTCATATTCTTTAGAGTATTTCTATTTAGGTAGAATGATAATCTTTTCATTCTAAATTTGTTCTTTTTTCTAGATGTATCGCTTTACATCTTTATAGTGCTATTTCGAACCATGTAAATATGTATAGTAAATAAATTCAAATAAATTCAGTGCTTTAGAATAAAATTCAAAATTTATTAATAAGCCAACGATAATCAAATCAAGGTCATGTTCAGAAATCTAATTCATCAAACCATTATTGAAATAAGCTTCAAGACCAAGCAATAGTCTAATTAAAAAAATGAGGCATTATGCCTTCACATCTGTCTTTAGAAAATAAATAGATAAAGCAGATCAGTCAAAGTTTGAAGCATCCATTGACTGAGCAAGTTCCTTGTTGCCATTGAAGTCTGCAATAGTGAGGTTGACATCTGGGTCATGACCTTCTTCTTCCATATAGTGAGTCTCTTGTTCTTTAGACTCCCTATACCTCTTGTAAGTGTCTGCAACTATGTTGCTTGCTTGGCAGTTCTTGTACCAATGCCCAATGACTCCACACCTATAGCATGGTTCATTGCCAACTCTATCCTGTTTGACTGAAGGGTTCTTCGGTGCCCTTTGCACCTTGCTTCCATGACCACTAGGGCCAGCACCACCATCTCTGCTCCATACATTGGGAGGGCCTCCACAGCCCATACCACGACCCCCATGTCCCTTGCCACATGGTGTATTGTTGCCACGTGGGTAGGGATCAACACGTCCAACCCTCTTTGCATTGGGGTTCTTTCCACCTTTCATTTTTCCATAATTAGCCTCGGGAATTTTCTTTGTCCCAGTGGGCCTGGCATTGTTGTTCAAGAGAACCTCATTATGCCTCTCATCAGCCACTTGCAGTAGGTTGATCAGTTTATTGAATGTTGTGATTCTTTTGTTGTCATATTCCAGCCTATACTGGTTTGCTAGTATAAGTATAATCCCATAATTATACATGCGTGATGGTTCAGCCATCAATACAAAATACCTGAAAAACTTTTTCCTTTTAAACCAAGTACATACTGATGCCCTGAACCCACAATGTCAATATATACCCGCTCTGCAAAGTCATATATTACACAAACTTACAAATTAAATTGCTACAACAAGATAATAAGTAAAAGCTCCTCAGAGCTTACTACAAGCAGAAGTCTTAATAACGGTAAAGTCACAAAATTGGCTTCCTACCTTAAAGCTGCTAGCACGCTACCTCAGTTTTCAGCCACAATTACCCTGACCTGCAGGACTAACCCCTACATCATTGAATAGTGCACCGGGTTGCCACACAACAAACCCAGTAAGCTTATGAAATCTCGTATGAGTAACTCAAAACAACTCACACAAAATCACGGGATAAACCCACACATTTCAAACAAGGAAACAACCTCACGCAAATCACGGGATAACCCACACAAAATCACAGGATAACCTACACAAAATCACGGGATAAACCCACACGTTTCAATCAAGGAAACAACTCACGCAAATCACGGAATAAACCCACACGTTTCAATCAAGAAACAACTCACGCCCATCATGGACAATAAAAGAAAGAATATACTCAAGACTCTCTTTTAAAAACTCGTACTAACGAGTCACAAGTAACCTCGCTGTTAGCCCCATAAGATACTACGGCGGACAGACTAGAGCTCTAATTGATCGTAACCACTCGCCCGGCCAAAGGCGTGATTCCCGATTTCTCACCCTCGATCACATTCGTGATCCACGATCCTCAACCCTCAGGTATTTGGATCTACGGTATAAATACCAAAACATTAAGCAAGTTGCACTGGACCCAAAATGTTACACAATCCCGATCACACTCTGTGACCTCTCGGTACAAAGACCAAAACATTAAGCAAGTCACAATGGACCCAAAATGTTACACGAATCTAAAATAAAAGATTCTCCGTAATTGATCCCTATCAATTACTCCCGGTACAAGACCCACATTTAAATAAGCCACCCGCAAACTTACACAACACTTTTCATAACAATAGAAAACCCTTTCACAAAATATTGTTTCCTGAAAAGTCACACCCAAAACAATAAAATGAACGCACCTACAATTATTGTTTTATCACACAAATCCACCTACACATATATTTCACGTAAATATATATATACGTAGACATTCACTCAAGAATGCTACTAATACCAACTATAGTTTGCAGTTAACTAAATAACTCCCAAAACGATAAGGTAAACCCGTTTGTAAATGAACATTGTGAGATTACTCACCTCGGAATCCTGCTGCGTCTTCTATACAGAACTGAACTAACACTCACACCAACAACTCGTCCAAATCACCTTGAGAAGCACCTAATCACCAAAGGTCTCAAATCAGTATACGAATCACCAAGTGATTAAAGTTCGAATCCCCAAATCGAACAACAACCTTGAAAGTAACGCCAAACGAGGTGAACCCTCATCCGAGACCACCCAAAGTCTCCGGAATGCTTTTACGATCGATGTGACAAAACCACAAGTCGATCGGATAGTCGGATCCCCACGGATCGATAACCGAAACTATCGAAATCACAAAAACCCTAACATGCTCATATGATCTCCAAAAATTACTTATTGTATATCGAAATGCTCATATCGACGAGTAGATCAAAATCAGAAACAAAAACTATTTCTGAGGTGGCCGGAAGTGGCTGAAAACGGCCGCCGGAGACTGAGGCAGAGCCGCCGTCAACCACCACCAATGGAGGTATAGCCAGGCTGCACCTCTTCGTTTCAATGTGGTGAACAACTTTCATAACTAGTTCGAGGTCAGAAAACAACGGGAAGAGGTCAGAAATTACCTCGCAAGCTTCGGTTTGGCCGAAAAATTTGCAGAAATCGGTGACAGCTCCGACGAACGTGAAAACGTCCACCACTCGGCCCGATCCTTCATAAATCTTGTTCAGCAGCTCAAGGCGAGTTCAACAAGCCAAGAATCTCAAAGATTGGTGGCCGGAAACTTGAGATATCGGCGTTGACTCGATTTTGGACCCAAATCGGGTCGAGCTTCCCGTTGCTGCTACAGGCCGTGCTGCGGCGCAAGGCTGCCGCTGGCAGCTGCGCAAGGTCGAGGCGAGCACGTTGGACGTGGTCTGGCATGGAGGGAGATATGGCCGGTGGAAGCCGAGCCCATAAAACGGGAGGGAAAGAGAGAGAGAGTTCGATCGGTTTCCAAAAAAGGAAAAAAATGAAAATATCATTGGAAATTTCCGAAAATGGAAGCTTTATACCAAAATGGAAACTTTTTCCAATGGCTATAACTTGTTCATACGAACTCCGATTTCCGCATTCCGCATGTCCATAACTTTTTCCAATCGACACGCTCTACGACTTTCATGAAGGAAGTTTTCGGAGAAACCTAATGAATAAAAAGTCAACCTTTGCGACCCCCCCTAAAATGACGCTACTTGAATGATTATTCGTCCAAAACACTTCCACTCCGTCCACGAGCCACAAAACCGTCCAATAACCACAAATTAGATTCCGAAAAATCCTCGAAAAATAATAACGAATTTCTGAGGTACTACAATAATCAACAATAACAAACACTTCTAAAGATTGAAGTAAATCAAATCCGATCAGAGGATAATGTAGCGGACTTATTTACTAAGTCGTTACCTAAATCTATCTTCGAGAAATATGTGAAGAGTATTGGATTGAGAAAGTTATCGATTGTAGCAATCAGGGGGAGATCTCGACATCAAGGGGAGGCATGATGTCCACATGTTTGATCTCGAATAGCGAAGAGCGTGTTGTACTCTTTTTCTCCTCCTCAAGGTTGTTTTTGTCCTACAGGGTTTTTATTACTTGAGCAAGGTTTTTAATGAGGCAACATTTGAAGCGCCATGATGTCACGATGACATCAAGATAGGACGGCACAAGGGGGAGTTTGAAGGATATTAGGATTATGTATGCCTTACCAAACTAGAATTACTTTCTATAGTTGTAATAGGAGAGAATGTTCTAGATTCCTAGTTCTAATTAGAATAGGATTCCTTGTACTCAAAGATTATATACTTGTACTCCCTATATATATGAGCTCCTATTATCAATGAAAGACACAACAATTCTCTCATCAATCTCTCTTTCATCTCATATTCTTAAAAAATAACAACAAATAAGAAACTAAGTGTTTAAAAAATTCTAAAATATAGGCAATAATCTCGGTAAGCTTCATACTTGGGGGCGGGATATCACATTCTCCCCTCCTTAAAAATTTTTGTCCTGAAACTTGCAAAACCTCACGCATGGTAATAAACACCCTTAAGACTGAACATAAACCACAACAAAATAACAAATAAACTCAAGTAGACAAGGTCTGTAAACAACAACTTTTGGTTGAAAGTCCAACTTTCAGGAAAGAAATAGAACCTGGATTACAATTAACCAAAAGACCAGCTATTGTGTCACTATATGCAACAAAGCAAACCAGCAATAAAGCAAAATATATCAAGGCAAAAGTAATATAGAACAATCTTACCCAACCAATTGCTGAAAACTGAACCCCAAAATCAATAACCAAACTTAATAAAGTCAACCTGTAAATAAAAACTCTACTGAGAAAACAAGAGAAGTTCTCAATTTGAAAGAAAATAATTACAGCAGTCGCAATCTTCCAAACTAAATTTAACAAAAACAAGGAGTGCAAAGTAACAAATACTAATCCAAAAGTACAAAATGGAAATCTGGTTTCAGTTAAGACATTATGAAGATTAAAGAAAAATAGTACCTCCAACAAGAAAAGAAACAAAAACTTGAGTGGTGAGCAAAGTAAGATAAAATCGACAAAAATCTCTACTCAAGTGTTACAACAAAACAAAAAAATTGAAACACTACAGTAACAATTGTCCGAGGACTATTACTCTGATACCATTTGAAGCGCCCTGGTCCTGAAATTGAACCAAAGCATTGTTATTGACTGAATGAGATTTCAATTGTACGTCCCAAAACCAAAGTCCTTTAAGAAAAATAATCAATCATTGCTAACTTGAAAATCATAAGAAAAAGGATAAATCTACTAATACACAAATTTTCTCAAGAACACGAGCTGCCAATTTCCAAAAGAAAAACATGTACAATGGTTTCACAACTCTTTTTCCAAAACAGTACAAAAGCATACACTGTGATAATACTGGGGCTAGCTGTTGCACACCAGTTAGCTATATCTTGGCTATCAAAGCCTAGGGCTACCTAAGCCCGATGCATTAATAATGGGTTACCCTTGCACACCCGTTAGCTATGTCTTAGCAATCAAAGCCTTGGGCTACCTATGCCCGATATACTAATAATGGGTTGTCATTGCACACCCGTTGACTATGCCTTGGCTATCAAAGCCTAGGGCTACCTAAGCCCAATGATTGTACCATCACTGTGGTCACATCATACAACAAAGTCACCACAATTGATTATGGTAGTGCAATTAGCATCATGACCCAAAGAAATCAACTCCAAGTAGACATCAATCAAATCAAGAACTGCCGAATAATATGCAACTATAACAACTTCTGCCAGCCAATTTCTTCACATAACCCACACACACCAAAGGTAGCAACAACAATATTACTAGTAAAAATTACAAGTAGCAATGACTAGAAGGATATGTGAGAAACGGGTTGACTACAAAGCAATAAGTACCATTAAACATCACAGGCAAACTCTTATAACAGTGACAATAGACTGATATGAGAATATGGAAGTCAAAGTAACCACTGGATTGGAAAACAAATACTGCTAGTCTTGTCAACTGACCAACCCAAACTCAAAATCCACTTTTGAAAAGAAACCTTCTCTACAATACTTGAATGAAGAGAAGAGGAAAGAAACAAACAAGAATCAGAGAAAAGAACCCACAACCTTACCCGGAAATCAAGTCGATAAGATGAGCTAACAGATCGTGTAAATTAACAAACAACCCAGCCACAAACCCGTCAACCAACACCATCGTAGCAAAAACATAAAGCCCGGGTTCATGTAGTCGGCAAGGTTACAGTTCAGCCGTAGGTGGCCCATAGATTCAGGCATCACCCATCCTTCTTTTTCGGCGCTGCCCTCTTCTCCCCCGGCCCCCCCCTCCATCCTCCTCTTTTTTTTTCTTTTTTTTCTTTCCCTTCTTCTTCTTATCTTCCCCTCCTTGGTCTGCTACCAGACCATTCTTATCTCTTCACTTAAAAGTTAAAATACAAAATAAAAAAAAACCAAAAATAAAAAAACCAAATAGAAGTATATATATAGACCTATAAAATAACATAAATTTTAGTTATCAAAAGAATATAACAACAAATAAGAAACAAAGCATTTAAAAAAATTCTGAAATAAAGGCAATAATCTCGGTAAGCTTCATACCTGGGGTTGGCATATCATAAATTAAGTGCCATAATGACTCTCCGATGTACTTTTTGCTTATGTACGTATCTAAGTGTTTCAATCAAGGTTTTAAGTTTCGGTTTCGATTTCGGTACTTCAAATTTAAGGAAATTTCGGAGAAAGTTTCGATTTCGGTGGAAATTTCGGTTAAAAATAAAGAAATCAAATTAATTGCATTTATAAAATGATATTTTTGAATGAAACTTTTACATAGACTAAACTAACCTATAATAAACCTATTTACAATGTAACATCTCTAAAATTATACATTTATAACAGAATTATGATATTTTATATGGACGAGTAATTAACTAGTACTGTAGTAGATTGCTAAACTAGTGTTTTTATCTATGTGTATTGATAATGTGTTGTATATTGATAATATAAATATGATTTACTTTTTTTAATAATTAGAAAATTACAAGGGGGTGGGGCGGGGCACGTAAAACCAAAACCCCGTGAATGAAAATGAACAAGTACAACAAAAGGAATATAAAAGCTACTACGATGTGGTTCGATCTAGCTGGTTGAACTGCTTTCATTTAGTATCATACAATACTGCTCCCAAGTACATGAATTTTGGAAATGATTTTCGTACTTCATCACATTAGGGCTGGGAATCTGTGACCGAAATACCGATGCCGATACCGACCGAACCGGTACCGATACCGATCGGCTCGGTTTCATTTTTTTTTTTGGAGTGCCGAACTGAAACCGGACCGAATATATTGGGCTCGGGTCGGGATTGGATTGGGCTTTTTTCATACCGTAAAGTTACCGACCCGGCCCGTTACTTTGCTCCAAATTGATGGATGGCTGCAGCTCGAGTCATTTGACAGTTTTGACATTTCGACATTTCAACCTAACCAAGCCGCCTTCATTTGCAAACCTCCTTCAATCGATGCACAACGATTCCATTCAAATCGAAGACAAGAACTCAAGAAGTCAAACCTCGTTCAATCGATGCACCACGATTCCATTCAAATCGAAGACAAGAACTCAAGAAGTTGAAGCTCCAGCTCCGAAAGCTCGGATTTGATCATTTGATTATCAATGGGAAAGCTAGGAGTAAGTCTGAGTATTGGGTTTTGATTAATATGAATTTCAAATGGGAAAGCTAGATCTAGATGTTTGTTGCCTTGTTGAGTTGTTGAGTATTGGGTCATGCATGATGGTTGACTGGTTGAGAACTTGAGATTGATTTGGGTAATTGCCACTTCAGTACTTTGGCTTATTGACGTATGAGATTATGAACTAGATATTATGATTATTAGATTATAATGTATCTTAGTACATTATGATGTGCTGAACTGTTGTTTTACTTGTTTATAAGTTTATCAATTTCTGCATAGAATGATTAATTGATTATGATTATCAGTTTATGTGCTATAATGATTATCTGATTAACAATGCATCAGTTTATTTATGTTTGATTACATGAATTGTGTTCAATCTTCATTCTTTAGTTACTATTGTTAATTTTTTTTTATTTTTTTATGTTCCAGTTTAGAAGAAGTAAGAAGAGGGGTGAAGTAGGCAAAGAAGGAGCAGAGTCAGCAGACCGAGCAGTGTTACCTCTCCCTCAGTCCAGCTTGGTTGTTTCGAGCAGTGGGACCTCTCCCTCAGTAGCTGAAGAAGATGTCACTGAATCAGCCGCAGGGGCAACAACTCCAGGTTCTTTTGAAAAGGTACATGACAATCCTCGAGCTGATAGGAAACGTAGTTGGGTTTGGGAGCACTTTGAGGAATACACTGATACGAAAGTGATTAAAGTTAAGGGTAAAGAAGATATTATACAAGAGTTTAGGAGGGCTAAGTGTATATATTGTCCTAAGGGAGCAGTAGGAGACTATGCTTGTGATTCTTACAAAAATGGGACTCAGGGTATGATTAGGCACATAAACAACTCATGCAAGTATTATCCAGGAAGGAGGGTTGTCGATAAGAATCAAAAACTGCTTGTTGGTGATAAAAGTAAGGGTAATTCACTTAAGGCTGTAGCATATAATCCTCATGAAGTGATGCAAGCTTGTGTCGAAATTGTTGTAGTTGATGAGCTTCCTTTTAGCTTTGTTGAAAAGCAAGTGTTAATGTCTAAAAGTTCGGCGGTAGCTGAACCTTTGTTAACGCTGATCCGGTGGGTGGATCGATACTTGTGGTGTTCTCAAAGCTTCCGCTACCTGTCAAGTAAAATACAAAGGGCGTCAAAGGGAGACCGCGCTGGGCGGTCTTCAACTCTCCGATGCCTAAGTTAGTCAATGTATTTATGTTGACAAAGTAACAATAGGTAAGTATTGAATGCGTAATTAATGAGGAGAGAGGAGAGAACCTTTTATAGGTGAGGAAGAGGAGGTTCTTCTCTTTGTTTTCGATGTGGGACTGAAGTGCTTCAGTTCCCAGCTCTGGGAGCTACTGATGCCATTTTGGCACGGCGCGTGTCGGCGCGTCGGCGATGATCTGGGGGTGATCCGACGCTGAGGTTGTAGCCCGCCTGGCGGTGTACCTGTATGTCATTCCTTTGGTTGGAATTAGTACATTTGGCTGTACAATGAGCGTGGCCCATTATAGCTAATTATGCTTGCAAATGTACATGTATGTACAGCAAGGGTTTAGGAAGTTTTGTTATGTTATGCAGCCTCTGTTTAGGGTCCCCTGTAGGAAAACTTTGGTGAAAGACTTTTTGAAGTTGTATGATAAGACGAAAAAGAAATTGAAATCTTATTTGGCACATCATAGAGTCTGCCTAACTACTGACACTTGGACAAGTGTTCAGAATTTCAATTACATGGTGCTAACAGCACACTTTATAGATGATGAGTGGGTTATGCATAAGAGGATTATCAATTTCTGCACTATCCATAACCATAGTGGGAATTCAATAGGGAAATTGATTGAGTCTTGTTTGATTCAGTGGGGGATAAACAAGGTTTTAACCATCACAATGGATAATGCAGCTGCTAATAAGTGTGCTCTTGAGTTTGTTAGGTCCAAAATTAACAAAAGGGAAAACTCAGAATCAATCTTAGAGGGAAAGTTCATGCATGTTAGGTGTACCGCTCATATTTGTAACTTGATTGTTGGAAGTGGGTTGAAGAGGCTGAATAGGGCAGTGCTAGCCATTAGAAATGCTGTAAAGTTTGTTAGGTCTTCGGCATCAAGGCTAGATAGTTTTAAGGCATGTGTAGCAAAGGAACAAGTCCCTTGCAAAGGCTTGGTGGTTATGGATGTTCCCACAAGGTGGAATTCAGCATTCTTAATGTTGGAAGCTGCCTTGAAGTTCAAAAAAGCCTTTGGAAGGATGCTAGAGGATGATGACAGTGGCTTTGCTGCATATTTCAAGGAGCCTGAGGAAGAGTATGATGAGGAAGGGAATGTGGTTCCAGTAAAAGGCAATAGAAATAGAGTTGGGCCACCGACAGATGAAGAATGGGATAAGGCAGAGGTGTTTGTGCATTTTCTGAGGGTTTTTTATGAAATTACTTTGAGGGTCAGTGCAAGTAATCATCCCACAATCCATACTACTTTCCATGATGTGTTGTCCATGGAAACTGAGATCAACAAGCTGTTTATTGCACCTGAAATGCAGACAGGGAGTGAAACTGAGAAAGTGTTGACTGATATGGCAGGACACATGAGTTCCAAATTTCTCAAATATTATGGTAGCTTCAAGGATCTAAATCCTTTGGTGTTTATGGGGCTTGTGCTTGATCCAAGATTCAAGCTACTTAATATCACTCATTTGTTGAAAAAAGAGGGGTATGATAATGACATTGTGGAAGCAAAAGGCAAGGAGATAAGGGATGTGTTGATGTCATTGTATGAAGCTTATGCACCAAAGGATGCCCCTGCAAAGAAAAGGGAGGTTTTATCTTCAAGTTCACAAAGCACAGTAACAAGCACCGGTAGTAGAGGAAGAGCATCAATCTTGAGTGATTGGAGAAAAGTTGTTTCAGAACTTGATGAGCAAGTGGTTGCACATGAAGTGGACAAGTATCTGCTGGACCCTCTTGAGTATACAAATGATGGAGAATCAGATTTTCCAATTTTGTTATGGTGGAAGCTGAATGGACCTAAGTATCATGTTCTTGCAGCAATAGCCAAAGATGTAATGGCTGTTCAAGTATCCACAGTTGCATCTGAGGCTGCTTTTAGCACTGGAGGGAGAGTAATCGACAACTTTAGGAGTTCATTAACTCCAAAATCTGTGGAAGCTTTGATATGTTTGCAAAGTTGGTTGAGGGGGGATGATATTAGCTACATAGAGGATGCTCCAGGCATCAAAGAAACATAATTCTACGAGAAATGTGAGAAAGGTAAAGTATTATGATTTTTGATCAGTTTAGTTTACCATTACATTTTTCTATTTTTCAAGTTCTAATATTTAGCAAATAATTGTGTTTGGTGTGTAGATCATATAACCTCAGCATCTTCAAGTGTAAACTCATGTCCTCCTCCAAAACCAAAGGGAAAGGATGCAACTAATGCAAGTGATGAAGTTGTCGAAGTTGAAGATGAATCTGAAAATTCTGGTTCTGATGACTCAGAAACAAGTTGAACTTTGCTCATTGTTGGTTGTTGCTTATTTTTAATTTTTATCATTTCATGAACTGTGCTGACTGCTGAGTCTCATTTTCAGTTTTCATTCTTCAATTTATGACTTTATGATTTGTTGGTTTCAACCTTTGTGAGTTTGTGCAATACTTCTATAGTTCTATCTATGAGTTTATTTTTGTTTTCAAATTTCAGTTTGTGACTTCATGGCTTCATGCCTTTGTGTGCTTTTTGCTTTGTGATGAGTTTAGCAGCCTTTGATTAGCAGTTTATGTTTGTGAGTTTAGCAGCCATCAGTTTCCAATTTATATATCAGTATGTGAGTTTGTAAACTTTGTATGTTTGTGAGTTTGCAGCCTTTATTTTCAGTTTATTTGTTTATGTCATTATGAGTTATGAGTGTTAATGTCTAAAAGTTCGGCGGTAGCTGAACCTTCGTTAACGCTGATCCGGTGGGCGGATCTATACTTGTGACGTTCTCAAAGCCTCCGCTACCTGTCAAGTAAAATACAAAGGGCGTCAGAGGGAGACCGCGTTGGGCGGTCTTCAACTCTCCGATGCCTAAGTTAGTCAATGTATTTATGTTGACAAAGTAACAGTAGGTAAGTATTGAATGCGTAATTAATGAGGAGAGAGGAGAGGACCTTTTATAGGTGAGGAAGAGGTTGATCTTCTCTTTGTTTTCGATGTGGGACTGATATGCCTCAGTTCCCAGTTTCAGAAGCTTCTGATGCCATCTTGGCGCGGCGCGTGGCGGCGCGTTAGCGGCGATCTGGAGGTGGTCCGACGTTGGGGCTGTAGCCCGCCTGGCGGTGTGTCTGCATGTCATTCCTTTGGTTGGAATTAGTACCTTTGGCGGTAGAATGAGCGTAGCCCATTAGAGCTAATTATGCTTGCAAATGTACATGTATGTACAAGTCCCCCAAGTCCCCAGTCAAGGAGGGCAATCTTGGTTGGGGAGTTGTTCGGCGGTTTGAAGCGTTTTCTTCCGCTAGACTTGCAAGAGCATAATTAGCGACAGTGCGTCGTCAACCGTTGGTTTTACTGAGCAAACGCTTTATACCCTTTCGGGTGGGCCCCTGCTAGGCCCCCCAGGGAGTCCCCCACTCCCCGGCTAAGATAGACCTCCGGATGGTCGGCAAATTGTTTGTTGAGGGGGAGCTGCACGGAGCAGAGGGTGTTGGGTAGCGAGCCCAAGCTTTAGAACCCAAATGACGGGGGTCAACGTGCCTGATCAGGGCCGTCGTAGACTGTTGACAAGTCCCCGTGTCCCGTAGGGACGGTCTGACGGTAACGCCGCGTGGCGGTCGTTGTCAGAGTGAGGCGTGGCCTCGGGATTCGCCGTTTGGCGGATATCCCCCCGCTAAATGCAGTAGGAAGCAGCGTCCGGTAGACGTGCCTGGCGGTATTTTGTTGAGCGATGGTGCTGAACGACATACGCAGCGAGCAAGCTGAAAAGGAGGTTCCGCTAGAGGTGCATAGCGGAAGATGCCCAGCTTGCAGGATGGCAAGGGTGGAGTTCCGCTGGCGGGGTTTCGCTCAGTGGAGACTTCGTCCCTTGGCAGATGATAAGGGAGAAGTTCCGCTGGCGGGGTTTCGCTCAGCGGATACTTCGTCACTTGGCAGATGACAAGGGAAAAGTTCCGCTGGCGGGGTTTCGCTCAGCGGATACCTCGTCACTTGGCAGATGACAAGGGAGAAGTTCCGCTGGCTGGGTTTCGCTCAGCGGATACCTCGTCACTTGGCAGATGACAAGGGAGAAGTTCCGCTGGCGGGGTTTCGCTCAGCGGATACCTCGTCACTTGGCAGATGACAAGGGAGAAGTTCCGCTGGCGGGGTTTCGCTCAGCGGATACCTCGTCACTTGGCAGATGACAAGGGAGAAGTTCCGCTGGCGGGGTTTCGCTCAGCGGATACCTCGTCACTTGGCAGATGACAAGGGAGAAGTTCCGCTGGCGGGGTTTCGCTCAGCGGATACCTCGTCACTTAGCAGATGACAAGGGAGAAGTTCCGCTGGCGGGGTTTCGCTCAGCGGATACCTCGTCACTTGGCAGATGACAAGGGAGAAGTTCCGCTGGCGGGGTTTCGCTCAGCGGATACCTCGTCACTTGGCAGATGACAAGGGAGAAGTTCCGCTGGCGGGGTTTCGCTCAGCGGATACTTCGTCACTTGGCAGATGACAAGGGAGAAGTTCCGCTGGCGGGGTTTCGCTCAGCGGATACCTCGTCACTTGGCAGATGACAAGGGAGAAGTTCCGCTGGCGGGGTTTCGCTCAGCGGATACTTCGTCACTTGGCAGATGATAAGGGAGAAGTTCCGCTGGCGGGGTTTCGCTCAGCGGATACTTCGTCACTTGGCAGATGATAAGGGAAAAGTTCCGCTGGCGGGGTTTCGCTCAGCGGAGAGTTCGGACGATTGGTGAACTCTTCCCAAGTGGTTGCTTCCACCAGACGCTTCGTCTGGTGGTGGTTAACACGTGTGGAACCCGTAGAGGGTTAGCGTGCGGAGGCTTGTCTCCTAAGCGTAGCTGTCTTCTCGTCATTAATGATAGTAATTATGGATTTTGTAACCGAGGCGACGCCTCGGTTAATCCGGAGAGTAAGTGAAGGGTTGTGACACGTGTACGGCTGGTGTGTGATGTCGTTTTTTTAGCGGACGGCCTAGAACGCGTTGATGTTGACATAAAAGGGGGGGGGGAACCTTAGCGAGATTTGACACTTTGTAAAAACTTCAAACCCGAGTCGTCGTCTTCAAGCTCTCTGCGATTTGCGAATAGAGTTCTGCGGGGCTAAAGCTGTGGAGTTATCGGATCTTGGGGACGAGGTTTCTATTGGTGAGGACAAGCGCTTGCAATCACAGCAAAGGTTTCATCATCAAGGTTGGTGCTCTGATCCTCATCCCTGTTCCATTGAATTTCTATGTACCTGCTGTTGTCAGTTTTCTGGGTTTTGTGAATTTGGGGTGTTCTGAGTGTGTAAAGTGGGCTTTTGGTATTTCTGACAGTTGGGATTTCTGGATTTGCTAGATGGTCGAATCTGGGTTTAGTAGATGGTCGAATCTGGGTCAAGTGTTTGTTGGTTATTTGTTCTTGTTTTTGTGTTTTCTGGGTACTGTTGGTGATGTTCTTGTCGATAATTGATCTAAGAATAGGCTAGATCTGTGCTTGTGCTAACTGGTGTGGGTTTTAGGGTTTGGGATGGCTAACGTCATAGAGATATCGAGCAATGAGGATTCCGGGTCTGACGTGTCGTTCAGCGCGGCGGATAGGATATTTATTGACTCGTTGCGTCCGTCTGCCCATGCAGGAACCTCACTGCCCGAACCGCTAGAGGTTGAACCGCTACAGACCATACCTTGGGCAGTAGCCATGGGTCGTACGTCACGTCCGGAGAGCTCTAAGGCGGGTGAGGTGGCGGCGGCCAAAGCTAGGCGCGACGAGCGCTTGGCGAGCAACAGTGCCGCCAGCGGATCCGCTGGGGATGAGGAAACAGCGGGGGAGGACGTTGAGTCCGCGTGGTTCCTCCGGGATGGCACCCCCGTCGACGAGGCGGGAGGGCGGATGACTCTCGCCGCTGTTACCAAGATGAAGCGGACGTTCCGGCTGCCGGGCTCGGTGAAGCTGCGCCCGCCGACCGCGGATGAGAAGGCGTCGATTCTTCCAGTGGGATTTGCGGCCGTTCATGAAGCGATACTCCGCCAAGGAGTGACACTACCGCTGGTGCCGAATCTACAAATCCTGGTGTGTGAATTCGGCCTTGCGTTCGGTCAGGTTTGTCCCAACATGTGGCGTCTGCTGCTGGCGATGAACTCCTTGTGGCGGTTGTCCGGGTGCGAGGGGCCAACCATGGCGGAAGTGCTTCACTTCTACGAGCTGGTGTATGTGAAGCGCCGGGGTTGCAGAGGGCAAGTGAACCTGAGCCGCCGCCAGGGAGCGCCCAAGCTGATCGAGAATCTAAGGGATTCGATGTCCTACTGGCGGGGGACCTTCTGTGTCGCCACGGAGGGATGGGAGTACCAGGCTGGAGCGAACGAAGAAGGGCCGACGTTTAGGATTAAGTCGGAGTTCCAACCTATCCGAGGTTGGTGACCAATTTCCGCTGGCGGTAGCCGGCGGGGTTTCGATCTTGAAGACTTGGTATTCTTACTAATCCACTTGTGTTTGTGCAGCGGGACTGCGGTACAACCTAACGCGGGAGGAGGAGTGTCGCATTGCTCGTATCAGAGGCTGTTGGCGGAACCGCAACCTGCTGGACTTTAGACTCCTGACTGGCTGGGAGTTGCTAGTCGACCAGAAACTTACTCGCTCCGTCGGTAAGAAATTTCCGTCAGACCAATGTCTCCTTTGTAATAAGTAGCCGAGACTGACTGGTTTATGTATAATTTCCTAGAAACTCCGCCAGGTAATAAATCGAGTCGCGACGCTTTCGAAAAAGCAATGGACCGCGCCGAGGTGGACAACTTTCTGGAGACCATGTACGCCGAGGGGCTGGCGGCCCAACAGACGCTGGTGAACCCCGAGACGTTGGCGCTGAGTCAATCCGAGGTTCCAGTGGTGCTGCCAATGCCGCACCACTCCCATCTTGGTGAGGATGGTCCGCCGGTAGTGCAGGCGGAGGTCCAAGTGGCTGGCGGGAAGAAGGGAGGCGCTGCGGCTGGGCAGCAGAAAGAGCGGATGCCCGCCAACAGGCGTGGCCCCCAAAAGGAAAGGGTGGTGTCGCCGGTGGAGGTTGTCATTGCGCCAAGGGAGGAACCGCCGGTGAGGGTGACGAAGACCGCCGCCAGGATCCAAAGGATGCTGGAGAGAAAACGACGGCAGGCTGACTCTCCTGACGAGGAAGAGGGGGAGGACGTGGAGGTGATCGGGTCCCGCCGACAGAAGAAGGCCCGAGAAGCTCGGTCGAAGACTGTTGTTGTGGAGGGAGAAGAGACCGCCGCTAGCGATCTGGACTCATTTGCCGAGTACGCGGCGTTTATGACAGATGGGGAGCGGGAATTCCTCTTCCACCTCTGCGAACGGCTAGGGTTCGGCGGCCTAGCGGGTATTTCGCGCCCGACAGCAATCGACCAATCGCCCTTCAACCTGGCGTTTGGGAAAATATCGGCGGGACTGCACGACATGTTTTTGGCGGCGTCGAAGCATTCCATGGTCGAGGGGGAGCTGAGGGAGGAAATTCAAGGTCTCCAGAGGGAGTTGGCGGAGGAGAAGGAGAAGCTGGCAGAGGCAGAGCGGCGCCTGGCGAAGGCAGAGCGGCGCCTGGCGAAGGCAGAGTGTGACCTTGCCGATGCCCGCGGTAAGCTCCGCGTGGCCATCGAGCGTGACTTGGAGAGGAATGACCGCGTCTCCAAGTTGGAGCGGGACGTTGCGCTGCTGGAGGAGCGGATTGCCGCTAAGGACAAAAAACTTATTATCGTACAGCGGGAGTCCGGCGCCAGGGTGACGGAGTTGAAGCGGTTAGAAGGTGAGGTTGCTCGTCTGAGAGCTGAAGGGAATACCGCTGCGGCAGCCGCTGTCGAAGCATTCAAGCGGTCTGCGGAGTTTAAGAAGGCGATGACCGAGTCGGCGAAGGCTGGGGCTCTAACAAACATAGATATGCTGAAGCGGAAGGGCGCCATCGACTTCGCCAAAGCGTCGCAGCCTGATGCGCCGCCAACCAAGAGTACTCCGCCGGAGAAAAACGTCGTGGCAGCTCCAGTGGGAGGTGCTCGGTCAGGGAGCGGGGAAAGTGGTGCACATCCGGCGGAAGAGTCCCAGCAGACTCCCAACCCCACCCCATCGGAGGTGTCGCGCGCTGGTTTCCTGGCGGCGCACACCCGTGCGGATGGCACCATAGAGACCCCAAGTCCGACAGCGCGAGGGTCCGATCAGACGAGTCGAGCGGTCGTGCCGCCGCCTGCCGGAGCAGAAGATGCCGAAGACCACCCCTGAGGCCAGTTCGGACCGCTCTCGATTTTGCAACTTCCCTGTTTCCTTTGAGCCGTTGAGGCATATCATTTTGTAATGTGTTGCTGAATAATATGAAATTTTGAGTTGGTGTTTGCCGGGATGTGTTTGTACCGTTAGTACTTTGAGTTACATTTTGCTTTTGTCAATCAATGACACATTAAAGGAATTAAAATTGGTCCAAGTGCACCTCGTAGCGGACGAGGTCCGCTGACGATCGCTGGCGTTGCCAGTTGCCCTCAGTGCTAGACTTGGTAACAATGGTTTGAATAATTCCTCGTTTCATTGATAGCTGATTGATCAGCGTACAAAAGTGGGGTAGTACCCGTCGGGTAGCTTCCCTTAGCTAAATATTAAACAAAAATTTAGCTAAGTCAAGATGCTCCTGGGTAGCGGTCTGACTATTTGTAATAATACCGAAGGTGTTCAGTATTCCAAGGGTGGGCCGATTTGACGCCATCCTTGTCCATTAAGTAGAAGGTGCCTGGGCTCACGACTTCCACAATGTTGTATGGGCCTTCCCAAGTTGGGTGGAGCTTTGTTGGTGGTGGAATGACTTCCTTCATTACCCAGTCCCCCAGTTGGAGGTTCCGGGCTTTGACTCTGGCGTTGTAGAAACGCGATACCAGCCTTTTGTTTTGCAAGTTGCGCAAATGGGCCTTGAGTCTTTTTTCTTCTAGGAGGTCCCTGTCCAGGTTGATGCCGTCGCCGTTGGTGTCTGGGCAGTAGCCCTCGACCCTAGCGGTAGGCTGAATTACTTCAATAGGTAGGACCGCCTCTGTGCCGAACATCATGCAGAAAGGAGTTTCGCCGGTGGCGGTAGTTGGAGTTGTCCGGATGGAAGCGAAGAGCGGATTCTGAGTTGGCGCCTGGACGCCCGACTCCGCCCGGATCAACCTCTGCTCCAGCTGGTGCATCCTTTCCAATATCTGAGCGGCTGCATCGTTGGTGGAATCAGCCTGAACGACCCGCTGGGACAGCCTGCGCCCCGTCACAGGCGGGTTATTCTCGGTCCGTGCCCTAGCCTCCGAGCAGTTGGTGTGCGGGAGTGATTCCGCCTCTTGTTCTAACATTGGTTGGGGTATGGGCGGTGGTCCCATTCCCAATAACTCGGGTGGGTTCAGCGGTACCTGCATCTGTATGACCGGCCCTGGTCCCAACGTTCCGATGCCGGGTCGGCTACGCCTGGTGCTATGTGACTGCTCGCTCTGTGCTGGGCGGGCGGTGGTCTCCAGCGTCTTCTTTAATTCCTCGAAACGTGTCATGAGTGTAGCCACCTGCCGCTGGGCTTCAGCCTTTTCCTTGCGCTCCGCCTCATGTTCCCTGTTTGCCTTGTGAAGATCCGCCAGTGCTAGCTCGTACATAGTGACGAGATCTTGGCCCGGCGGGCGGCTGATGCTCGGATTTGCCTCACCGCCGGGGTTGGCCGGGGTTGTGAATAGTGCGTGGTTAACGCCTACTGCTGGGTCGGGAGGTTGGGGGACGGCGGGATGGTCTGCCTGCTCCTCCACGTTTCCCCCGCTACCGTTAGTCATGGTAATTGTGGTGGGATGGCCTTTTGTTCAAGGGTTCCCACAGACGGCGCCAATGTTAATGTCTAAAAGTTCGGCGGTAGCTGAACCTTCGTTAACGCTGATCCGGTGGGCGGATCTATACTTGTGACGTTCTCAAAGCCTCCGCTACCTGTCAAGTAAAATACAAAGGGCGTCAGAGGGAGACCGCGTTGGGCGGTCTTCAACTCTCCGATGCCTAAGTTAGTCAATGTATTTATGTTGACAAAGTAACAGTAGGTAAGTATTGAATGCGTAATTAATGAGGAGAGAGGAGAGGACCTTTTATAGGTGAGGAAGAGGTTGATCTTCTCTTTGTTTTCGATGTGGGACTGATATGCCTCAGTTCCCAGTTTCAGAAGCTTCTGATGCCATCTTGGCGCGGCGCGTGGCGGCGCGTTAGAGGCGATCTGGAGGTGGTCCGACGTTGGGGCTGTAGCCCTCCTGGCGGTGTGTCTGCATGTCATTCCTTTGGTTGGAATTAGTACCTTTGGCGGTAGAATGAGCGTAGCCCATTAGAGCTAATTATGCTTGCAAATGTACATGTATGTACAATGAGTTATGACTTTATGAGTTTAGAAGCCTCTGTCTTTAGTTTAGGACTTTATGGTAAGGGCCAGTTGTGCTTATATTACTTATGCAGGAAAAATCTGCAGTAAGATTTGCATTATTGTGAAACTTGACAGATTTTTTAAAAGAGAACTGGTGTACCGAATGGTACCGAACAGATCGGTTTCGGTACGGTTCGGTTTTGAGACTGCTATTGATGAGTGCCGAGCCGGACTGAACCGACTGAAACAATCGGTCTCGGCTTCGGGATGGCTTATTTACCGAGCCGATCCCACCCCTACATCACATGGTTATTGTATGTGTACATGTTGTTCCCTTTCCACATGCAATCCAGATATCGGATATTGTGGATTTACCTAATATGATGTTACAGTGTATGAAGCATACAATATTTGAGACGAATCAAAAAGGAAATCATGTTATGGTTGGAGCATTCAACTTTGTAGTAGATAAAAACAAAAAGATTTTTTGTTGTATTCAACTTGATTGCAAAAAAAAAAAAAAAAATCAAAATTTCATATTTTCTCTATAAAAGTATGAAGTAAAAATTCATTGTAGGTGACATAAAATTTAACATAAATTTTAGAGAAATTTCGGACAAAATTTCGGTATGAATTTTTAAATATATATTGTGTGTAGATATTTCGGAAATTAAGAATTTCGTGAAAATGTACGGAAAATTTCGAGAAACTTCTGACGGAAATGATATAGCATATGAATTTTGTTTCGGTACTTCAAAATTACGGAAATTTCAGCAGCTTCGGAGAAATTTAAAACCTTGGTTTCAATCAATATATTTCTTGAGTGGTGTCGGGAAAGAAATCTTGATAAAAGCAGTGGCTGAGATGGTTCCAAATTATGTGATGAATTGTTATATGTTGCCTCTTGGTTTATGTGATGATTTGCATTAGTTGTGTGCCGAATTTTGGTGGGGTGATTCTGAGGAGAAAAATAAGATTCATTGGATGTCATGGGAACGTTTATGTGTTCCAAAGCAGGAGGTTGAATGGGTTTTAAAAATTTGCATTGGTTTAACCTTGCAATGCTGTCTAAACAGGGTTGGCGTTTAATACAAAATCATGATTCTATAATTGTTCGATTGCATAAGGCATTATATTATCCTGAACGTGATTTCACTAAGGCATAATTGGGGACAACCCCTTCTTTTCCATGGCGTAGTATCCTGGAAGCAAGAGAAGTCTTGGTATAGGGTTTGAGATGGCAGGTAGGGAATGGAGAAAAAATTGCAATATGGAAGGATAGATGGATTCTAGATGTTTATCCTCATTTCCCTTCTTCACCTTCAAGTAGGGATCTCCTCGATTTGTTTCTAAATTGATTGATCCCTTGACTAGAAGATGGGATCAAGAGAAGCTGGAGAGGTTTTTGCACCGGTGATTGTGGATCTTATTCTTGGTATCCCCTTAAGTAGTAGAGCTAATTCAGTGGATCGTCTTAAGATGAGATTAAGAGAAGTTGGAGAGGTTTTTTGCACCATTGAATGTGGATCTTATTCTTGATATCCCCTTAAGTAGTAAAGCTTCAGTGGATCATTGAATCTAGCATTATCACAAAAAAAGGATTTTTACTACAGATGGTGCATATTATGTGGTTAAAGACATTGCATTAGGGCTGGTCTTAGCCTCTACACCAACATCGGATCCTTACACAGGCCTTTGGAATGCCATTTGGAACGCTAAAGTTCCTAGGAAAGTAGAGTTGCATGCTTGGAGAACATGTGCTGGTATCTTGCCTACAAGAGAAAGTTTGAGTAAGAAGGGTTATGTGGGGGACATGAACTGCATGTTGTGTAATCATGTACATGAAGATGGATATCACTTATTTGTGCACTGTACGTATCCTCAAGAGACTTGGGCAGCAAGTCCTTTAACACATGCTGCTGGAGCTACAAAGTGCAGGATCATTTGCTTGATATATCTCAAAGTGTACAAAGGAAAAATTTGTGCAAGTGCTTATGGTCTTATGGTATGTATGTAAAAAAAAGGAATTCTCAATTATGGGAGGACAAAAAATAGAGGCTAATTGAGACAACTATGTTAAGTTTGGGTTGGTATAACGACTTCAAAAAGGCTAATGGTAGTGAGGCTACTCAACAACGACAAGTCATGCATTGGGCTAAACCGGAGCAGGGAGGGTTCAAGTGTAACAGTGATTGTGCTTACACTGCAAGCTTTAATAGAGAAGGTTGTGGTATATAAGGGATGAGAGATTGAGCGTACGTACAGTGCATAAATAAGTGCTATCCATCTTCATGTACATGATTAACAACATGCAGTTCATGTCCCCCACATAACCCTTCTTACTCAAACTTTCTCTTGTAAGCAAGATACCAGCACATGTTCTCCAAGCATGCAACGCTACTTTCCTAGGAACTTTAGCGTTCTAAATGGCATTCCATGCTGAATTGATGCTCTCCATGCAGAAACTTTGAATTATTGCAAAGTTATCTTCGAGACATATTGTTTATTGTTGGTGCATGCTTTGAATCAAAGTGCAACTGAGTTATCAAGGTTGGGTCTTATATATACTTAATTAGGTGGAAGTGATTATGACTAGACATCTAGATACTCAGCGTGAAACTAATAGAGTAACACATGTACTTGCAAATCATGCTCTAACTTCTCATGAAGTCAAATTTGTAACTGCTCTTGAAATAATAGAGGATGTTATTATTTTTTGAGAAAATATCACAAATGGTCACTGAGTTATGACCCGCTCGACACTTAACTCACTGTATTTCCAACAATATCACTTAACTCACTCACTTTTACATTCATCTTTCACTTAACTCATTGTCGTTAATTCTAGGATTAAATATTGTTTACTCCCTATACTTATAGGGTTTCATCGTTTCAGTCCCTGACCTTCGAATTTCACCTAAAAAGTCCCTGAACTCTCAATTTCCTCCCAATTGGTCCCTGCCGTCAAAATTTTTTGTTAAAGTTGCTGAAAATGTCTATTATGCCCTCACTTACTTTTTTTTAAAAAAATTTATCTTCTCTCTCTCTTTTATTTCTTTTTTTCATTTGACCTCTTGAAGGTCTGTGGATTGGAACCATCTTGATGAGGAGATGAATAGAAGGAGGCGAGAGAGCCGGAAGAAGAAAAGATAAAAAAAAAAAAACAAAAAAAAAAAAAAGGGAGGAAGAGAAATATATATATATTTTTTAAGTAAATGAGGGTATAATAGACTTTTTAGGGGAAGATAACGGAGTTTTTGACGGATGCTTGACGGCAGGGGCTAATTGGAAGGAAATTGGGAGTTCAGGGACTTTTTAGGTGAAATTCGAAGGTCAGGGACTGAAACGATGAAACCCTATAAGTATAGGGAGTAAACAGTATTTAACCCTTAATTCTATCATTAAAAGCCATTAAAATTGAGGATATATTTGTCTAAACACTAAAAAAATGCATTTCTAACTTCATTTAATAATGAAAAGATTACAATGATTTGTGGATCAACAAACTGCAATTGTACACCAATATGGTGACTATTACAAGAAGATCGACCCAACTAGACTTTGCAATGAAAATCCATACTGACAGACTGGTGGAGCCATGAAGGCCCTGACCCCAAACAAAGCAAAGGCTGACTAACTTTTAAGGCCTCTTTTGCCAGCTGGTGAGCAACTTTATTGCCTTCCCATTTCACAAAATGGCAACTACAAAAAGGAAAAGACTTAACTTCTTCGTCAATAATATGACCTTCAAAACTTAAATCATCCGAACTATCATGGAGAGTATTGATGACGGAGAGAGCATCACCTTCGACTTCAAGGTTGGAGAATCCAACGTGAACAGCAAACCGAAGACGATGCAACAGTGCTACAGCCTCTACCGACCTGGGTGGGAGATTACCCATTTGTGGAACTGCAACGGCGCCCTTTAGAAGCCCAAGATTATCTCCCAGCCCACACATACCATTCTTAACGTCACACGCCCCATCAAAGTTCATTTTCAGATTTCCCACTCTTGGGGCAGTCCATATTACACGGTCTTGGCACCCAGCAGCTTTTCCACCTTTATTGGAGCTTCCTACATTCTCCTGATGATTCTACCAATCTCCAGCTAAATTAATAATCTCATCAGGTTCCATTACCCTTTCTCCATGTCTAGAAAGATTTCTATTCCTCCAAATCCCCCCCAAGCTACAGAACAAAACACTTCAAACTCGTTCCCATCTGCAGTGGAGAAAACATGGTTCACAAGGTCAATGAAAGAAGGCTCCTGCCAGGCTTTGCACACATAAAAAAGAAACGTCTTCTTCCATATCTTTTGTAATGGTTAACTTTTTCAATGAATTTATATATCAATAAAGAAAATCAATGTGTTTCTTTTTTCTCAAACAAAAAAAAAATCTACATGTAAATCTAACCACAATTAATTGAAAGTTTGAAACTTAAAAGTTCAGTCACCACTATAATCCCATGATCGTGAACAAACTCCCAACCCTATTGAGCAAAAAATACATCAAAGTTTCTCTCAATCCTGGAAATCTCATGGTAAAACGCAATTAACCCTTCTTTTGAGTTGAGTCTAGTTTTACATACCTTAAATTAATTAACCCAATTCCAATCCTTACAGGTCTAGCTTCTTCCCCGAGTGCTAATTGATATAGGAAGCGGCAAAACCCTAACGATGTAAATCCAGATGAGTTATCGACATTAATTTTCACAAAAGCCAGGTCAGGAGTCACCCAACCTTCAAACTCATTATTTTCAGTACCTTGATGAGTATACTGTATACATAACTACTGACTGAATGAGCAGTGCAAGAATCCAAAAGATTCTCTAGTAGAATTCTGACTATGTTGAAGGAAATTAACTTTTGTGTGCCTTATTAAACTAGGATTAGCTCTATGATTGTAATAGGAGAGAAGGTTCTAGAATTCCTAGTCCTATTCAGAATAGTTTTCCTTGTATCATTAGAATATGTACTTTGTAATCCCCGCCTATAGATAGGGCTCCTATTATCAATAGTGGAACACACAATTCTCTCATCAATATCTCTCGAATCCTTTATTCTTAGACACGTTACCAGCACGAGCCCTAACGCTGAAATCAAAAATCAAAACCCAAAAACAAAAGTACCTTGCACCTAGCCCACGCTAGTCGCACCACCTCCACGGTTCCACCTCCGTCTGTCCTACAGTGCACCCGTGCACCTCTGCTGCCCCTGTAGCTCTCTCGGCCATCCCTGTCGGACATCCTCTCAGCCACGCCCCACCGCCGCACGCATCTTCCAAGTCAAGCATCAACGAGCCTCCTAAGGTTCACCATCAACTCGACCTACATCGTCTCCAAACTTCAAGAATTCAAGTTTCAAGATTTCAAGCTCCGATTTCAAACAAGTAAGTTTTTAAGATTAAAGTTCCTGCTTTCTGCAATTTAAATTTCTTTTCTTTTCTCGGGGACTTGCAACCTCCCTTCTTCTACATCCCACCTTTCTATAACGTGGGTTCAATTCTTTAAAAAGCATAATCGTGGGGATTCACGCTATATACGAACTAAGAGTGTTCGTGATCTTCGGACTAAGAGTGTCCGTAAGCATCGATTTATGACCATATAAACATCATTGTTTCGGTCTAATCCAAAAATTCTTGGAAATCGATTTCTTGGTAGTATAGCTCGAAAATCTTATTATTTATTAGTTGTCATGGAAGCTTTGACTCCGAAACTAATCTACTTTTTCTTCTTGCTTTCAGGATGTCAAAACCGAAGCTCGACTTTCCTATGCTTGATTCAACTGGCTCGGAATACCACAGTTGAGTCACGGATGTTGAGAATCGCCTCACTTCAAAAGGGATCCTACCCATAATTCAGGCACCAAACCCTGAGCTCATATTCGAGCGTACGGCTACAAACAATGCCACAGCTCTCATCTTAATGAGACGCCACATGGACAAATCACTCCGATTGGAGTACATGGCAATCAAGGATGCTAGAGAACTATGGGTTGCGCTAGAAAAGCGTTTTGGTAATGTCTAGGATTCCCTCCTCCCCGACTTGAAGGTTCAATGGAGCAATCTACGATTCGCCGACTTCAAGTCTGTCGCTGAATATAATTCAAAAGCTCTACACCTCAAAACCATGTTGGGGTTATGTGGACAACCCGTCACAGAGCAAGAGCTAATTGAGAAAACTCTCTCCACCTTCCCCGTCTCGGCAATTTTGGTATCAAAGCAATACAGAGGAGAATACAATGTTGGACGGATCACGAGGTTTCATCAGCTAATTAATGTCATGTCTATAGCTGAGAAACATGATAACATCCTCGTGAAGAATTATAATTCAAGGCCTGTCAGAACTAAGAGCGTTCAAGAGGCGAATTATAACAATGCACCCAAAGGAGGGCGCAAGGAGCGGAACCCTAAAATTAAGGGACAAAAAGAACGTTTTGGTCCATATAACCGCCTTACAAAGGAAGGTAACCGCCAAAATGAAGCGGGATCACGTGGCAACAAAGGCCAACGTGGGAGAGGAAGACACCAAGCCGCCGGCCATAGAGGTGGCGCCATCGTCCAACATGGACGTCAACCCCGTCCTCGTGCGCAAGATGCACCTCAATTAAAGGGAGGAAATCACAATGATGCATGCCATAGATGTGGATCTATTGAACATTGGTTTAAGCAATGCAATGCAAGCAACAAATTGGCTGCACATTATAAGGCATATAGAGAAGCAAGAGGCATACTTTGCCGAAGAAGAAGATGAGGGTGATGACACTGACGTTAATCTCACCATAGCGGACTTCAAATCAGACAAAGAATTGCACAAGGATGCCGCAGATTTTGATTAGTGTAGTCCTTTATTTTTCCAAAAATTATGTAATGGCAATTATGCCTTAATCAATAAAATGATATTTTGTATTAACTTTTTCTCACTAGGATCATCCAAGAGTAATTGTGATGTCTAGGAAAGGTTTGAACTGAGAGAATGGGTTTAAAAGTGAGCACTGCTCCACCAAAATCTCGCCTTACCTTACCCGGTCACAACCAAATTGGAGTTACCAAACGGAATGAGTGACTACAATTTATCTAAAGTTTGATTTTTATTTTGGATTAGATTTTGGTCAAGAAACTTTGATGTAATCATCGGCTATTATTAATAAATTATCGATTTATTTTAGGGATAATGACCATTTACACAATTTTGGCCAAAAAATTGCCTACTTACTCCACTAAGAGTTTTTTACTCCCATTTACCTAACATCTATTGACAGTATTGCCCTCACTTTAATTAATAAATTACACTCATATCTCTCTCTCTCCCCACCCCCCCTCTTCGATCTATTCTCTCTCTCCTCCCCCCCCCTCACCGATTTCTCTCTCTCTTTCTCTCATCTCATCTCATCTCGTCTCAGACTCTATCTCTATCTCTCTCTCTCTCTCTCTCTCTCTCTCTCTCTCTCTTCCTTCCCGACTGAGTCAACTCAGCGACCACCGTCAGCCTCGAAAATTGGCGTCCTCGAGTCCAGTTCGATTGAAGAGCAGAAGCAAGCGGCAATGGAGATCAAGCTCCTCGCCAAAAACATATACAAAAACTGCCTCAAAATCGCCGAATACGGAGCGATTCGACTGTTGATTGCACTTGTCCTCCTCCGATCTCCGCCGCGCATTCGACATCTGTGACGCCGACCTCCATATAAATCGACGTCTGCGACTCCAATCTCTTCCCAAACGACATCATTTGCTTCGGGTATATTGTCCTCTTAACCACGTCGACGAGCTTCCTGTCGTCAACAATAGCGTTGTGCACGCTTCCCGCCGTGGGCCGAAACCCGACGAACGCAAGTTGTCGAGCCAGGTTCCGGATCTGCGGCCGGAAAGAGGAGAGAAAAGGAGCTGGGTGCCCAGATGGGTGTCCAAATCTTTTTTTTCATTGTTTGTTTTGATGAACTTTTTAATGAGTTGGCATCAGATCGACTAATATATTGTTGTATATGTGTTGTATACTTGTTATATGCTTGGTATGGTAATTTTTTGACTTGCCCAGCAAACTTTTCAAAATTGACTTGGCAATAATAACATTATTGAGGGGCAATAATGTTTCTACTGGGGGGAATAATCATATTACTGGGGGGCAATAATTATATTATTAGGGGCCAGTAATGTTTCTACTGGGGGCAATAATCATATTATTAGGGGCTACTGGGGGTCAATAATAATATTAGTGGGGCATAATACTATTCTCCCGTGACTTATGAGATCTCATACAAGCTTTTTGAGAACTTCCGACGACCGGTGACCTGATTCCGGCGACCGGTGACCGGATTCCGGCAAGGTCTTCGATGACTTCTCTCTCTAAGTGACAAAGGAGAGGGCAAAATTGTCCTAAAAATAAATATAAAAAATACTTAATTGGGTATTAGAGCAAAAAATATATATATAATATTGTGTAAGTGAGCAATCTCTTAGAGTGTTTGGGTAAGTGGAGTTAATTAACCCCAAAATTGTGTAAATGGTCATTATCCCTACAATTGGGATAATGACCATTTACACAATTTTGAAATATGATATAGTCAATTAACTATCCTATCTCATCTAGAAATAATTTATTTATTAATACCTATATTATGTGAGTGCATATATGACAGTTCAAAAATTTAACCATTCCCAGAATTGGCTTAATTATATAAGATATAAGATGTAAAAAAATGAATTATCAAAAATTTAAATTTAATAAATGCTCTAGAACATTACAATTGTCTGGCCGTCAAATCTCTACTATTATAAATGTTAATGTCTAAAAGTTCGGCAGTAGCTGAACCTTTGTTAACGCTGATCCGGTGGGCGGATCGATACTTGTGGTGTTCTCAAAGCTTCCGCTACCTGTCAAGTAAAATACAAATGGCGTCAGAGGGAGACCGCGCTGAGCGGTCTTCAACTCTCCGATGCCTAAGTTAGTCAATGTATTTATGTTGACAAAGTAACAGTAGGTAAGTATTGAATGCGTAATTAATGAGGAGAGATGAGAGAACCTTTTATAGGTGAGGAGAAGGCTGACCTCTTCCTTGTTTTCGATGTGGGACTGATGTGCTTCAGTTCCCAGCTTCAGGAGCTTCTGATGCTATCTTGGGGCGGCGCGTAGCGGCGCATCGGCGGTGATCTGGGGGTGATCCGCCGCTGAGGTTGTAGCCCGCCTGGCGGTGTATCTGTATGTCATTCATTTGGTTGGAATTAGTACCTTTGGCGGTACAATGAACGTGGCCCATTATAGCTAATTATGCTTGCAAATGTACATGTATGTACAAGTCCCCCAAGTCCCCAGTCAAGGAGGGCAATCTTGGTTGGGGAGTTGCTCGGCAGTTTGAAGCGTTTTCTTCGGCTAGACTTGCAGGAGCATAATTAGCGTCAGTGCGTTGTCAACCATGGATTTTGTGAGCAAACTCTTTATACCCTTTCGGGTGGGCCCCTGCTAGGCCCCCCAGGGAGTCCCCCACTCCCCGGCTAAGATAGACCTCTGGATGGTCGGCAAATTGTTCGTTGAGGGGGAGCTGCACGGAGCAGAGGGTGTTGGGTAGCGAACCCAATCTTAGTACCCGAGTGACGGGGGTCAACGTGCCTGATCAGGGCCGTCGTAGACTGTTGATAAGTCCCCGTGTCCCGTAGGGACGGTCTGACCGTAACGCCGCGTGGTGGTCGTTGTCAGAGTGAGGCGTGGCCTCGGGATCCGCCGCTGGCGGATATCCCCCCGCTGACTGCAGCAGGAAGCAGCGTCCAGTAGACGTGCCTGGTGGTACTTTATTGAGCGATATTGCGCTGAACAAAGCACGCAACTTACAAGATGAAAGGGGGTTCCACCAGAGGTGTGTAGCGGAAGACGCCCCGCTTGCAGGATGGCAAGGGAGAAGTTCTGCTGGCAGGGTTTCGCTCAGCAGAGACTTCGTCACTTGGATGATGACAAGGGAGAAGTTCCGCTGGCAGGGTGTCGCTCAGCGGAGACTTCGTCACTTGGAAGATGACAAGGGAGAAGTTCTGCTCAGCGGAGACTTCGTCACTTGGAGGATGACAAGGGAGAAGTTCCGCTGGCGGGGTTTCGCTCAGCGGAGACTTCGTCACTTGGAAGATGACAAGGGAGAAGTTCCGCTGGCGGGGTTTCGCTCAGCGGAGACTTCGTCACTTAGAGGATGACAAGGGAGAAGTTCCGCTGGCGGGGTTTCGCTCAGCGGAGACTTCGCCACTTGGAAGATGACAATGGAGAAGTTCCGCTGGCGGGGTTTCGCTCAACGGAGACTTCGCCACTTGGAAGATGACAAGGGAGAAGTTCCGCTGGCGGGGTTTCGCTCAGCGGAGACTTCGTCACTTGGAGGATGACAAGGGAGAAGTTCCGCTAGCGGGGTTTCGCTCAGCGGAGACTTCGTCACTTGGAGGATGACAAGGGAGACGTTCCGCTGGCGGGGTTTCGCTCAGCGGAGACCTCGGACGGTTGGTGAAGTCATCCAAGTGGTTACTTCCACCAGACGCTTCGTCTGGTGGTTGTTGACACGTGTCCAACCCGTAGAGGGTTAGCGTGCGGAGGCTTACCTCCTAAGCCTGGCCGTCTTCTCGCCATAAATGATAGTAATTATGGATTTCGTAACCGAGGCGACGCCTCGGTTAATCTGGAGAGTAAGTGGAGACTTGCGACACGTGTACGGCTGGTGTGTGATGTCGTTTTTGAGCGGGCGGCTTAGAACGCGTTGATGCTGACATAAAAAGGGGGGAACTCTGTCGAGATTTGACACTTTGTGAAAACTTCAAACCTGAGTCGTCGTCTTCAAGCTCTGCGATTTGCGAAGCAAGTTCCAGGGGACGAAATTTGTTGAGCCAACGGATCTTGGGGACGAGGCCTCTACCTACGACAACAAGCGCCTTCAATCACACCAAAGATTTCGCCTTTGAGGTTGGTGCTCTGAATCTCATCCCTGTTTCATTGAATTTCTGTGTATTTGCTTTTGTCTGTTTTCTAGGTTTCGTGAATTTGGGGTGTTCTGAGTGTGTAAAGTGGGTTTTGGGGATGGGTTTTGGTGTTTTTGACACAGTTGGGATTTCTGGATCCACTAGATGGTCGAATCTGGGTTAAGTGTTTGTGGGTTGTTTGTTCTTGTTTTTGTGTTTTCTGGGTAAACTGTTGCTGATGTTCTTGGCTATAACTGATGTAAGAATAGGCTAGATCTGTGTTTGTGCTAACTGGTGTGGGTTTTAGGGTTTGGGATGGCTAACGTCATAGAGATTTCGAGCAGTGAGGATTCCGGGTCTGACGTGTCATTCAGCGCGGCGGATAGAATATTTATTGACTCGTTGCGTCCGTCTGCCCATGCAGGAACCTCACTGCCAGAACCGCTAGAGGTTGAGCCGCTACAGACCATACCTTGGGAAGTAGTCATAGGTCGTGCTTCACGTCCAGAGAGCTCTAGGGCGGGTGAGGCTGCTGCGGCCAAAGCTAGGTGCGATGAGCGGTTGGCAAGCAACAGTGCTGCCAGCGGCTCCGCTAGGGAAGAGGAAACAGCGGGGGAGGACGCTGAGTCAGCGTGGTTCCTCCAGGATAGCACCCCTGTTGACGAGGCAGGAGGGCGGATGAATGTTGCCGCCGTTAGTAGGATGAAGCGGACGTTCCGGCTGCCGGGCTCGGTGAAACTACGCCTGCCGACGGCGGATGAGAAGGCGTCGATTCTCCTGGAGGGGTTTGCCGCCGTACACGAGGCGATATTCCGCCAAGGAGTGACACTCCCGCTGGTGCCCAACCTTCAGATTCTGGTGTGCGAGTTTGGCCTTGCCTTTGGTCAAGTCTGCCTCAACATGTGGCAGTTGATGCTGGCTCTAAACTCTCTGTGGCGGTTGTCCGGATGCGAAGGGTCTACTGTGGCGGAGGTGCTTCATTTCTACGAGCTGGTCTATGTAAAGCGCCAGGGTTACAGAGGGCAAGTGAACTTGAGCCGCCGGCAGGGAGCGCCCAAGCTGATCGAGAATCTAAGGGATTCAATGTCCTACAGGCAGGGGACCTTCTGCGTCGCCACAGAGGGTTGGGAGTATCACGCTGGGTCGAATGAGGAAGGGCCGACGTTTAGGATTAAGTCGGAGTTCCAACCCATCCGAGGTTGGTAACCGGTTTCCGCTGAACGTAGTTGGCGGGTGCTTGTATTTGCAGACTTGTATTTTTACTAACGACTATTGTGTTTGTGCAGCGGGACTGCGGTATAACCTAACGCGCGAAGAAGAGTGTCGCGTAGCACGGATCAGAGGTTGCTGGCGGAACCGTAACTTGTTGGACTTCCGACTTCTGACCGGTTGGGAGTTGCTGGTCGATCAGCGGCTAACTCGCTCCGTTGGTAAGAAATCTCCGCCACAGTGCTTTTGTTTTATGATAAGCAACCCAGGCTGATTGGTTTTTTTTTTTTTTTTTTTTAGAACATCCGCCGGGAAACACTCGCAGTCGCGACGCTTTCGAAAAAGCGATGGATCGTGCGAAGATAGACAACTTCCTGGAGACCATGTACGCCGAGGGGCTGGCGGCCCAGAAGACACTGGTGAACCCCGAGACACTGGCGCTGAGCCAGTCCGAGGTTCCGGTGGTGCTGCCAATGCCGCACCATTCCCATCTTGGTGACGACGGCCTGCCTGTCGTCCAGGCGGGGGCTCCCGTGGCGGGCGGGAAAAAGGGGGCCGCAGCAGCGGCTTCGCAGAAGGAGAGGGTACCCGCCAACAGGCGCGGTCCCCATAAAGAAAGACCGGTACCGCAGGCAGAGACCGTCACCAGGCCAAGGGAGGAGCCGCCGGCGAAGGACACGAGGGTCGCTGCCGGCAATACAAGGGCGCTGGAGAGAAAGCGCCGGCAGATCGACTCCCCTAACGAGGAAGGGGGGAGGATGTGGAGCCAATCCTGGTCCGCCAACAGAAGAAGACCCGCCAAGCTCCGTCGAAAGCTGCCGTGGTGGAGCGAGAGGCGCCCGCCGCCAGTGACTTGGACTCATTCGCCGAGTATGCGGAGTTCATGACGGATGGTGAGCGGGAGTTCCTCTTCCATCTCTGCGAACGGCTAGGGTTCGGCGGCCTAGCGGGGATCTCGCGCCCAACGGCTATTGACCAGTCGCCCTACAGCTCGGCGTTTGGTCAAATATCCGCAGGGTTGCACGACATGTTTGAGGCGGCGAAGAAGCAGCCTCTGGTCGAAGGGGAGCTTAGGGAGGAAATCCAAAGTCTCCAGAAGGAGCTGGCGGAGGCGAGGTAGAAGCTGGCGGAGACGGAGCGGCGTCTGGCAAAGGCAGAGTGTGACTTCGCGGACGCCCGAGGCAAGCTGACGGTGGCCATTGAGCGGGACTTGGAAAGGAACGACCGCGTCTCCAAGCTGGAGCAGGACATCACCCTGTTACAGGAGCGAATAGCTGCCAAGGACAAAAAGCTCATTATCGTGCAGCGGGAGTCCGCCGCCAGAATAACGGAGGTGCAGCGGCTAGAGGGTCAGGTTGCCCGCCTGAGGGCTGAAGGGGATACTGCCGGGGCCGCTGCCGCTGCCGTTGAAGCATTCAAACAGTCGGCGGAGTACAAGAAAGCTCTGACCGAGTCGGCGAAGGCTGGGGCCCTAGTGAACATAGACATGCTGACGCGGAAGGGCGCAATCGACTTCGCGAAAGCGTCCCAGCCCGACGTGCCGCCGGCTAAGAGTGCTCCGCCGGAGAAAAGTGTCCTACCTGCCCCCGCGGAAGGTGCCCGCTCAGGTAGCGGAGAAAGTGGCGCACGACCGGCGGAAGGATCCCATCAGACTCCTCCTCCTACCCAGTCGGAGGTGTCGCGTGCCTGCTTCCTGGCGGCGCACACCCGGGCGGACGGCACAATAGAAACTCCAAGTCCCACAGCCCGGGGGTCCGATCAAACGAGCCGCGCAATTGTGCCGCCGCATGCTGAAGCGGAAGATGTCGAGGGCAACCCCTGAAGCTGGAACCTCACTATTTTTTCTTTTTCTTGTGTAGCCGCTGAGGCACAACGATTTGTAACAACTATTTTGCAATGGAATGATGTTTTTTTGAATGTGTTTGTTATGATGTGTTTGTACCGCTAGTAGTTTGACTTAGAGTTTTCTTTTGTCAAGCGATGAAACATTAAAGGAATTAAGATTGGTCCAAGTGCACCACGTAGCGGACGTGGTCCGCTGACGATTGTTGGCGTTGCCAGTTGCCCTCGGTGCCGGACTTGGGGACAATGGTTTGAATAATTCCTCGTTTCATTGATAGCTGATTGATCAGCGTGTACAAAAGTGGGGTAGTACCCGTTGGGTAGCTTCCCTTAGCTAAATATTGAACAAAAATTTAGCTAAGTCAAGATGCTCCTGGGTAGCGGATGACTATTTGTAGTAATACCGAAGGTGTTCGGTATTCCAAGGGTGGGTCGACGTGACGCCATCCTTGTCCATTAAGTAGAAGGTGCCTGGGCTAACGACTTCCACAATTTTGTATAGACCTTCCCAAGTTGGGCGGAGTTTTGTTGGCGGTGGAATGACTTCCTTCATTACCCAGTCCCCCAAATGGAGGTTCCGGGCCTTGACTCTGGCGTTGTAGAAACGCGATACCCGTTGTTTGTTTTGCAAGTTGTGCACATGGGCCTTGTGTCTTTTTTCTTCTAGGAGGTCCCTGTCCAAGTTGACGCCGTCGCTGTTGGTCTCTGGGCAGTAGCCTTCGACCCTAGCGGTAGGCTGAGTTACTTCAATAGGTAGGATAGCCTCTGTGCCGAACATCAGACAAAAAGGAGTTTCGCCGGTGGCGGTAGTTGGAGTTGTCCGGATGGCCCATAGGACTTCTGGAAGCTTCTCCGCCCACAAACCCTTGGCGTCATCGAGCTTCTTTTTTAGCAGCTTCTTGATTATCTTATTTGCTGCTTCGACCTGGCCGTTGGTTTGGGGATGGGCGACAGATGCAAAACTTAACTTGGTGCCCAAGTTGGCGGTAAAGGAGATGAGTTCCTTATTGTTGAACTGCGTGCCGTTGTCTGTAATGATTGTATGTGGGACACCATAGCGGCAGTAGATGTTCTTTCAGAGGAAGTGAATTACCTTGGCAGTAGTTATTGCCGTCAGTGGCTCCGCCTCTATTCACTTGCTGTTGTAATCGATGGCAACAATAATGTACTTGAACTGGCCCTTGGCGGTTTGGAACTTTCCCATCAAATCAAGGCCCCACGTGGAGTGAATCCATGGGCCGATGATGATTGACAGCGGCTCTGCCGGTGCATGTGGGAGATCTGCAAACTGTTGGCATTTGTGGCAAGACCTCGAAATCCGCCGGGCGTCGTCGGCAAGTGTGGGCCAGAAGTAGCCCTGTCGCATTGTGCGGTTGGCCAAGGATCTGGCGCCCGATTGGTTTCCACATTCTCCGGCGTGGATTTCCGCTAGGACGACCTTTCCCTCCTCTGGGGTTAGACAGCGGAGGTTAGGATGGGTGAATCCTTGGCGGTAAAGCTTGCCATTCTGGATGTTATAGCGGGTTGCTCGCCGTTTGAGCTGTCTCGCCTGGACCTTATCCTCCGGCAATGTGCCGCTGCGCTTGTATGCAATTATCTCGTCCATCCAGCTGGGACTGACCTCAATGTTGAAGATCTCCGCCAGGGTCTTTGTGATACTTGGCCTGTCAAGGCACTCCACTCTTGTGTCCGCTGGACTTTGATGTGGCTGGGCGGTTGCCAGTCTCGCCAGTGAATAAGCTTTGGCGTTCTTTTCCCTGGGGATTTGTGTGATGGTGTGAAATTTGAACTTTTTGAGCAACGTTTTGACGTACCCCAAATATGCCTCTAACTGTTGGTCCTTGGCCTAGAAGCTATCGTTGACCTGATTAACGACTAATTGAGAGTCGCTGAATATGTTGACGCTGTCAGCCCCTGAGTCAATGGCGAGGAGCAGGCCGGCGATGAGTGCCTCGTACTCCGCCATGTTGTTTGAAGCTTTGAAGTTGAATTTCAACGCGTACTCCGCGTTCAGTCCCCCGGGTCCTGTTAAGATGACTCCGGCGTCGCTGGCCTTGGTGCTGGCGGAGCCGTCCACGTGCAGGTTCCAATCCGAGTGCGGGGGGGGGCTGCTTCGTCAGTGGTTACCATTTCTGTTCCGAGCTTTGTCTCGATACCGGGTTCTGGCTGACGCTCGGTGAGTTCAGCGATGAAGTCCGCCACTGCCTGGCCCTTCATGGCAGTTCTTGGCTTGTAGTCTATGTCGAACTCGCTGAGCTCAATGGCCCATTTGCTGAGGCGACCCGAGTGTTCAGGGTTCTGCATCACTTGCCTCAGCGGCTGATTGGTTAACACATGGATCGTGTGAGCCTGGAAGTATTGGCGGAAGCGCCTGGCGGCAACGATGAGTGCGAGGGCTAGTTGTTCCAAGGGAGGATACCTTGTTTCTGCTCCGTTCATGCCCCTGCCGGCGTAGAACACTGGGAGCTCGTCTTGGCCTTCCCGCCGGACAATGGCGCAACTTACCGCCGACACCGAGACCGCTAAGTAGATGAACAGTGTCTCTCCTTGCATAGGGACAGAAAGGAGAGGGACTGCCGCCAAGTATTCTTTCAAGCTCTGGAAAGCCGCCTGACACTCTGGGTTCCAGTTGATGACTTTTTTGTGAGTCTTCTTGAGGAGTTTGAAGAATGGGGCACACTTATCAGTGAGTCTGGAGATGAATCGAGAAAGGGCGGTTAACTTGCCCTGGAGGCACTGTACGTCCACCTTGTACTCGGGGTCCGCCAGGTTAAGGATGGCCTGTACCTTGTCCGGGTTAGCCTCGATGCCTCGCTCGCTGACGATGTAACCCAGAAATTTGCTGGCGGTGACTCCAAAGAAACATTTTTCTGGGTTGAGGCGCATACCATAGGCCAGGAGAATGGTTACTATGATTTTGAGGTTTGCCACATGTCCGCTGGCCTTTATGCTCTTAACTAGCATGTCGTCTACGTAGACCTCAATGATTTTTCCCAGATGCTCAGCAAACATGGCGTTCATCAACCGCTGATAAGTTGCACCGGCGTTCTTCAGACCGAAAGGCATGACATTGTAGCAGTAGAGGCCTTTATCGGTGGTGAAGGTGGTGCATTCCTGGTCGCCGGGGTGCATCTTGATCTGGTTATATCCGAAGAAAGCGTCCATCATGCTGAGGAGTTCGTGTCCGGCGGTTGCATCGACTAGCTGATCGATACGAGGTAGCGGGAAACTATCCTTTGGGCATGCCATGTTGAGATTTTTGAAGTCGACACACATCCGCCACTTGCCGCTGGGCTTCTTGACCATTACCAAATTGGAGATCCACTGGGGGTAGACGACCTGGCGGATGAATCCAATGCCCTGTAGCTTGGCAACCTCCTCTCCTATTGCCTGGTACTTTTCCTCATCAAAGGCCCTCCGCTTCTGCTTGATGGGACAAAAGGAGGGTTTGATGGTCAGCTTATGAGTGATAATTTCAGGAGAGATACCTGGCATGTCCGCGTAGGACCATGCAAAGACGGCGGCGTTATCACGCAGGAATTGAGTGAGCTCTGCCGCCACCTCTGGGTCTAGCTAGGCGCCTATGCGGACTGTCCGCTCAGGGTGCTCGTCTGAGATGCAGACAACTTTCAACGACGTCTCCGGGTTGACCGGTTCTTTCTTGACGTATTTCTTCTCCTCATCCCTAGGATCCTCAAAGATGTTTGGTGTCTGATTGCCCACCGTCAGAATTTCATGGCAGCGCGCTGACCGCGCTACAGTTGTTGAATAGCACTCTCGAGCCAACTGTTGACTTCCTCTCACACAGCCCGTGCCGTTGGGTGTGGGGAACTTCATGAGAAGCATGTATCCGGCGATAATGCACTTAAGCTTGTTAAGCGTTGGTCGTCCAATGATGGCGTTGTACGAACTGAAACAATCGACAATAATGAATTCTGTTTGTACCTCCGCCATGCATGGACTAGTACCAATAACCAGTCGCATGTAATCCGACCCTAGCGGTTGTGTGACGTCGCCGGAGAAGCTGAGCAGCGGCTCGTGATCCTGGAGTAGTTTCTTGTTCCGCTTGAGGTGGTTGTAGCATCCGGTGAAGATGACGTTGACAGCGGACCCGCTGTCCACCAAGATTCTCCCCACCGAGAATTTTCCAAGAATGGCGTCAACCAAGAATGGGTCGTCATGCGGTAGATGCACCCGGCGCTCCTCCTCCTCTAAGAAGGTAATAGGTTCCCAACCTGATTTTGGGAGCTTGGCGGACCTCTCGTAGAGGATGTTGCAGACCTCCTTTGGATGATTAGCACGTGCATAGCGCTTTCTTGCCCTGTGAGACATGCTGGTGATTGGAGCACCGCCATCGATGGTGTTGATGCGGCCCAAGGTCTCAACGTTGGCTACATGGTAGTGGTCTAGGGAGCGCAATTGCTAGAGCACGGGAGAATGAAGAGTAATGATTTCAGCAAGAGCAGCCGGACGGACTACTATAGTGAGTCTAGTGACTACTAGAGTAGAGTTGAGTCAAAAGGTATTACTGGTGGTGGTTGGCGCACCTTGAACTGCTCCAACTTGCGGTCACGGTACAAGGTCTCAATGGCCGTTTTGAGAGCATTGCAGCTGTTGGTATTGTGGCCGCTGTCCTCGTGGTATTTGCACCACTTGCCGGTGTTCCTGGGCTTGCCCGTTTTTGGGTACTTTGGGGGGGGTGGCGGTGGGATCTGATCCTTGCACTGATTGTAGATGTCTTCATACGAGGCCGTGAGGACCGTGAACACTGCATACCGCTGTGAGGACTCCGCCAGCTTGTTGCGGTTATCCCCATGGGTTGGGCGGTTGCCCTTGTTGTAATGTTGGTCCCTCTGCCGCTTATTCTGATGGTGGCCCTGTTGCCACTCCCTCTTCTTGTCAGTTGGCGGTGCTGAAGGGGTCTTGCTAGCAGTTTCCTGATGACTGGGGGATGGCTGTGTTGACTTTGCTGGAGTTGCTGGTGGCGGTGGGGTTTCTCCATATGTGAGGAACTCCGCCTGGGCATGGATGACCGCCTCACTCATGACATGGTCATACGCCGCATTAGGATGATTGTAGTTGAGGTGATAGAGGAATGGCCCTTTGAGGAGTCCCTGCTTGAAGGCCGCCAATGCCATTGTTTTGTCTAGGTCACGGCACTGAGACGCTGCCGCCCGCCACCTTGTGACGAAGGCCTTCAGTGATTCGTCCGCCCCTTGCTTGACGCTGAACAGCTGACTTGTATTGTGATGTCCGGCGGACAATAGGATGAACCGAGAGAGGAAGGCGTGTGATAGTGCATGGAATGAGTCAATGGACCCTGGCGGACACTCGAAGAACCAGCTCATCGCCTCACCGTCCAATGTTTCGCTGAACAAGTGCCACAGGGTGGCATCGTCAAATCCCTTATTGTTGGTGACTTTCTTGAAGGTGTCCATGTGGACGAAGGGATCAGACATTCCGCCGTAATGCGACATCTTTGGGGTTTTTGCAGACGCTAGTCTGATAGCTTGCAGAATCGCAGCGGTGAAGGCCCCAGGTCTGGAAGTGAAAAGTGGGTTCTGAGTTGGCGCTGGGGCGCCCGACTCCGCCCGGATCAACCTCTGCTCCAGTTGGTGCATCCTTTCCAATATCTGGGCGGTTGCATCGCCGGCGGAATCAGCCTGTATATTCCGCTGGACCTGCCTGCGCCTTGGCGCAGGCGGATTGCCTTCAGTGCTTGCCCTAGCCTCCGAGCGGTTGGTATGCGGCAATGATTCCGCCTCCTGCTCCAACATTAGCTGGGGGATGGGCGGTGGTCCCATCCCCAATAACTCAGGTGGGTCCAGCGGTACCTGCATCTGTATGACTGGCCCCGGTACCAATGTGCCGGTGCCGGGTCGACTACGCCTGGTGCTACGTGACTGTTCGCTTTGCGCTGGATTGGCGATAGCTTCTAGCGTCCTCTTCAGTTCATCAAAACGTGACACTAGCGTAGCCAACTGTCTTTGAGCCTCAGCCTTCTCCTTGCGCTCCTCCTCACGTTCTCTGTTTGCTTTATGAAGATCCGCCAGTGCTAGTTCGTACATAGTGACGAGATCCTGGCCCGGCGGGCGGCTGCTGCTTGGATTTGCCTCAACGCCGGGGTTGTGAATAGTGCGCGGTTAACGCCTACCGCTGGGTCGGAGGGTTGGGGGATGGCGGAATGGTCTGCCTGCTCTTCAGCGTTTCCCCCGCTACCGTTAGTCATGGTGATTGTGACGGGATGACCTTTTGTTCAAGGGTTCCCACAGATGGCGCCAATGTTAATGTCTAAAAGTTCAGCGGTAGCTGAACCTTTGTTAACGCTGATCCGGTGGGCGGATCGATACTTGTGGTGTTCTCAAAGCTTCCGCTACCTGTCAAGTAAAATACAAAGGGCGTCAGAGGGAGACCGCGCTGAGCGGTCTTCAACTCTCCGATGCCTAAGTTAGTCAATGTATTTATGTTGACAAAGTAACAGTAGGTAAGTATTGAATGCGTAATTAATGAGGAGAGAGGAGAGAACCTTTTATAGGTGAGGAGGAGGCTGACCTCTTCCTTGTTTTCGATGTGGGACTGATGTGCTTCAGTTCCCAGCTTCAGGAGCTTCTGATGCTATCTTGGGGCGGCGCGTCGGCGGTGATCTAGGGGTGATCCGCCGCTAAGGTTGTAGCCCGCCTGGCGGTGTATCTGTATGTCATTCCTTTGGTTGGAATTAGTACCTTTGGCGGTACAATGAGCGTGGCCCATTATAGCTAATTATGCTTGCAAATGTACATGTATGTACAATAAATGTAGGCCCTCTCTTGGTGTCAAAGGGTTTCATCAAATATTAAAATGCCTATAATATCCTTCCATAACATTCAATAAAATATAAATAAAGAAATGTGTAAATTGAAAAAATAGCCAAACAACCACTATTCTGCCCAAGTCTGATTTCATAAGAAAAGAAATGATAGGCTGGTCAACCGTGGCAGTCCATGATTTCGGTTTTTCTTCAACAACTCATCCATAGAGAACGCTCACACTTGTTGCCTTCCGCTTCCGATTTGCACTCAAGTATACAGTGCCTTTATTCAGTCCACGGCGGCGATTCGCCGGAGAAGGAAGGATATCATTCAATTTAAGCAGAAGGCTATCCCAGCTTCTAACTTTTTCTTTTGCTTCTTCTACTATTTAATTCCTTGATCGTTCTGCATGCCATTAGTGCTTCTTTTAATCATTTCTCAATTTGCAGGAAATAATGGACGATTGATTCATTGCCTTCGCAAGTTGGCACAATGGAATCGAAGTCAGTTCCTTTTGACGCTTGTTATTGACAAAAGCAGTTTTTGCTGCCTTGTCAGTTAATATGGTGCAAGTTTCATCCCCAAGTTCTTCCCCCTCCCCCAAGTTTCTCTCTCATTTTTCAAATGAGAGATAGTGTCTAGATTATCTTAGACAGTGCTGTTTTGTGTGAAGTTTTGTTAAAAGTTTAGTTCTGTTTTGCCATTTTGGTACGACCACTTGGAGTACCTGCATCGAAGGAACAATTTCTCAACCCGGTCGAATATACCAGCATTTGGGATCTCAATAAGTTCTGGAAAGTGGAAACTGCAAACAATATCTTTTTTGCTTGGCTGTGAAGATGGCTACAGATCGAGATTTCAAGCAGTAATTTTGATGTGGATCATACTGGTAATTTTAGAGGAGAAGATCTTCAATTGTGAGAGGAATTGACGGAGACTCAACTTCAACTCACGAAAATTCTTCCAGAAACATCATCGGTAGCCCGTTCCAGTCATCGACCTTTTTCACCGGTGAGTTCCAGCGTCGGTGGTGTGCAGCCGCTGAGCAAGCGATTACCGGAGTTGAAGGCTGTTTTCCAACGGTTACATAGCAGTTGCTCTACCCATTTGGATAAGGACAGTTGCACAACACTTTTGCTTTTGGGTCAGTTTTTGGGGCTGGGCCCACGTTGCAGTGAATTCAGTCCACTCTTTAAAGGCCCTCATCACAGCCTTTGCTGTTGCTCATTTTTGATACTCATGAATGCTTTGACTAGAGTCTTGGCTTTGTTGTGGTGGTACTCTTTCCTCGGTTTAGAATTTTTCTCAATGGGTTTTATTTGAACAAGGTTTTAACGAGGCCACCTTTAGAATAGGTTTAAGGAGAAGTGAAGATATTTGTCCACTTCTTCCGATTGGTTTATAAGTTTGCTTTTGCGATTGTTACAGGCAGCCGACCTAGTTAGTAGGTAACTGCTTATGTCCTGACATTCGCCTTAGGTTGCGTCTACTTATATTCCTCTGTATTATCCCTTGAACTCAATATATGTTCATTCCAATTCTCAAAAAAAAAAAAAAAAAAAAAAAAAAAAAAAAAAACAACCACTATTCTTTGTTCAAATTTTTTTATTCTTTAGAGTCGATCTATTTTCCATTAACATCACAATAGCACCCGCAAGAAATGCGGGCACGTTGCTAGTCTGAATAAATTGACACGGTAGAAGGTCTCAAAACGAATACGTTTTTTTTTTTTAGGAGAAAATTGCATAACACCGAGCAATTGAAATAGTTACATTCATTGAAAAAAAACCATCGAGAGTAAATGGATAAAATCATACCCGAGCTATATCGATAAAAAGTCATAAACCCCGCTCCGAATGAAAACCTCACGAGGCAGTGGCAGCGCGTAAAGTCGACGCGCGAAGGCACGCTCTTTGTTCAGAGAGCTTCATTTCATTTTCTCGTCTGTTTGATTTTCTGGGCAAAACTGAATCAAAACAAAAGCAAAATTGAAATACCCAAATCCTCATATCTGACTGGACATGTTGAGTTGTTGTTGATCAACATCTTTTTCTGGTAAGATTTTGAATCCTGGGCACCCAAAAAGGCACATACTTTTAACATTTCTGATGCACAGTTATTCATTCTAAGCTTTTAATCTGTTATTTTACCCTGTAAATTTCTTATCTTTTTTAAGTTTTAATGTTATGGAGGGCATAGGAAATATGGGTATGAGACTAAAATGATGCTAATGCTTAATTTTTTAAGGTAGCTATAGTTCATAGTTTCATGAAATTTTGGTTCTTTATTTTCTTTTTCAGGTAAAGATTGATAAACTGAGCTTTTGTATTGAATTTGCATAGCTTGTTCTATGGAGATAGATCTTGAACTGCCCACATGTGAGCAGGGCAAGTTAGAGACTAGGTTGGATAAAGATGTTAATATTGTGGAGATAAATGTTGAGAAGAAGAGTGAGCATGTTAAAGAAGCTCATGGATTGAGAGCAAACGAGAGTGTTTCCGGAGTTGAGGATCAAGATGATGCGAACAATGTTGAAGTTAGAGTAGTTGATAAGGGGGTTGTTAATACTGTGGATGCCGCAGATGAGATGAATGTTGAGAAGAGCAGTGAGCATGTTGGGGAAGCTTGTGGGTCGAGTGCAAACAAAAGTGCTTCTGATTTTCAGGGGCAAGATGATGTGAACAATTTTGTGGCGAATGTAGTTGATAAGGGGTTTGTTGTTCGTGAGCCTGAAAATGGTTTGGAGTTTGAGACTAAGGAAGATGCTTATTCCTACTACAGAGAATATGCTCGGTCGGTGGGGTTTGGCGTCACAATTATAGCCAGTCGGCGCTCTAAAAAAACTGGAAAATTCATTGACATAAAGCTTGCATGTTCTAGATATCGAAAGCAGGAAGCTGGCGATACAGAAAATCGAAGAATCCAACTATTGAACACAGGCTGCAAAGCTGGCTTGCAAATGAAGAAGCGAGAGAATGAAAAATGGTATATACATAGTTTTGTGAAGGAGCATAACCATGAGATGGGGGATGGTTTTATTAATGCTTTAGGGGGAAGAAACAAGAGACCTGCAACTGTTGCTTGTCAGAAGAAGGGTCTGCAGTTCACTTTAGATAAGGAAGATGTCCAAGTAATGTTTGAACAGTTGATGTGTATGCAGGACGAGAATCCCAACTTCTTCTATGCCATAGAGTTTGACAATGACAAACAATTGAGAAGTGTGTTTTGGGTTGACGCAAACGGTAGGCGTGATTATAACAGTTTCTGTGATGTAGTCTTGTTTGATACTTATTATGTTAGAAACAACTATAAAATTCCTTTAGTTCCTATTGTTGGAGTTAATCATCACTTTCAGTACATTTTACTTGGATGTGCATTGATTGGAGATGAGACTACAGCGGATTTTGTTTGGTTAATGCGGACATGGCTAAAAGCTGTGGGTGGCCAAGCTCCAAGAGTGGTTATTACTGATCAAGAGAAATACTTGAAGGAAGCTGTAGCAGATGTATTTACTGATGCATGCCATCGTTTTTGTTTATGGCATGTATTGACTAGGATTCATGACAATGTGGGTTCCATAAATGAAGATGCAATATTTCAGGCAAAATTGAACAAATGGATTTACCGGTCTTGGACTGTTCAACAATTTGAACAGAGATGGTGGAAATTGATTAACAGATTTGAACTAAGGGAAAATGAACGCCTTTGCTTATTCTCATTGTATGAAGATCGGAAATACTGGGCTCCAACTTATATGCAGGATTCGTGTTCAGCTGGAATGTCAACAGTTGAACGATCTGGAAGTGTAACTTCATTTTTTGATAGGTACATATCTCAAGAAGCTATGGTTAAGGATTTTATGGAGCAGTACAAAACATTTTTGAAAGATAGGTACGACATGGAAGCAAATGCTGCTTTTGAAGCACAGAATAAACGACCTGAATTAAGATCACTGTCACCTTTTGAGAAACAAATGTCAACTATATATACAGATACAATATTTAGAAAATTTCAAGGCGAGGTTTTGGGAGTAGATTCTTGTCATTTGCAGAAGGAAGGTCAAGATGAAGCAACTGTAATATTCCGAGTTGATGACTTGGAAGAACGGCAGAATTTCATTGTAGCGTGGAATGAACCAGAATTAAGAGTATGCTGTTTATGTCATTCATTTGAATACAAAGGTTTTCTCTGTAGACATGCACTTCTGGTCCTTCATATGTCTGGTGTTTCCCGAATCCCATCCCATTACATTTTGAAGCGCTGGATGAAAGATGCAAGAGTTAGGCACACTGTTAGTGATGTGTCAAAGAGGCTTAACTACAGGGTGCAGCGGTTCAATGATCTGTGTAAATTAGCCGTTAAATTGGGTGAGGAGGGGTCTTTGTCTCCGGAAACTTACCAGATTGCATTTCAAGCATTAGACGAAGTACTGAAACAATGTGTCAATGTCAACAATTCTGTAAGGGGGCTTTCAGAACCCAATGCATCATGTATTCATGGGTCAAATGATCTTGAGGAAGGGAATCACAGCGGCGGAATGGCTAAGTTGTCTAAGAAAAAGAAAACGCACAGAAAAAGAAAGGTTGGTGAAGGCTTGATCTTTGTCATGCAGACTAATTATTTATCCTAATAGATATGTGCCATGAAATGAATTTTTTATATATTGTAGGGGCAAACTGAGCCAGATGGTATACCTATCAGGTTGCAAGATAGCTACCAGCAGATGGTTTGTCTCATGATTATCGTTGTTCTGAATTTCTCAGTCACCTTACAAAAATGTGTTTGAACTGTAACATATTATACTGCACTTCATTGTTGATTTTAAATGTAGGAATTGATGAACTCTGGAGCACGTAACCTTGATAGTTGTCACGTTCCTCAGCAGGAATTGCAAGGGGTAAAATCTGAAATAGCTACGTTATCCCAATATATGGCAATGAATATGTCAAGTATAAGAGTTGATATAATTTTTTCATATGGCCTTTTATATGTATTTGTAGGAACTTGGTTCTAAAGGTCGTGCTCAGGATAGCTGTTATGGTGCTCAGCAGAGTATGCAAGAAATGGTATGAATCTTTTCTTCTTGACTACAATGTTTAATGTTTTAAATTTGTATAGTTTGATCAAGGTTTGTTTTATACTTGTCTCAGGGACGGTTGGACTCAGTATCTCCCATCTGTGATGGTTACTATGGCAATCAACAGGTATCACGGGTACAAACCATGCTTACATTCTTGTCTTTAGGATTTGTGATCATCATTCAGGATACAAACAATTTCTTGTGATTTTCTACAGGGATATTTGCATTCGTTACCAACCCGTGTTGGTCATCATGGGACCCAACAGAGTATGCAAGGAATGGTACTGGATTTTTGCACTTCTGATTCTGGAAAACTGTATCGTAGTTTGTCATATACAATTCCTAAGTTCAGACCTAAAAAAAAAAAAAAAAAAAAATTACTAAGCAGCAGTGTGCTTTGTTGGGTTTTTTTCTTGCAGTTTCAGGGGCAACTTGGTTTCAGAGCACCAGCTGTGCATAGCTCTTTTGACATAAGGGACACTCTAAAAGATCTGGTGTGCATTATAAGTAGCCAAATTGGTCTGTTCTATATTTGACATAGGATTCTTATATCATAAAGCTTAATGTTTCTTTGGCTACAGGAACAGTCTGCAGGATCCTCACGCTGTCATGGCAGTACATCAAAGCATCCACTCAATAAGCACTTACCACAGTAGCTAATAAAGCAAGGGATCTCAATGGATAGACTGTAGTTCAATTGTAAATAAAGCCTCATGTTTGTAGATGGAGATATAAAGAAATCTCCTATGTAGTATACCCCAGTTTTTTTGTATATAAATTTACATATCACACCATCCGCATTTACTATTGTTCTCTTGCACAAACATGTTTGAAATGGAAAAAGAACGGTTAACATCAATGGCGTCTCTTCTTTTCTTCTGTTCTGCCATGTTTATTCACAACAAAGCGGAGTATAGATAATTCATGGGAAAAATTATCCATTTCTATATTATTATTACGAATATTTGTCAACAAAGATGTATCCCTTTTTATTTTTATGATAGGTTTAGCTGACAAATGTTTCGTCTACAAAACAAGTAATTCGTCTTTTGTCAGTTAGCCGTGTCTTGTTGGTTAACTAGTCTAACTGTATAGATCGTAAGTTTAAATCTCACTGATATCAAGGATAGAGTTGGGAGCTACACTGTCATTCAGAATATAAAAAAAATGGTCTTTTGATACTGACTAACATGTTCATTTTTATATTTTTAGGGCTCAATGGGTTGGGAGCCATATGCCATTATGCCAGACCTAGAGGCCCAATGCCGGCCCTCATTCACAACTGTCTTACATACATTTCAGGAAAAGCTTCATTTGCTTATTATGGAAATTTTGGATAACAATTAGTCAGCCTTAGCTGGTTAACAAGAAGAACACACTTGAACTAAAAAAGTCGACTTTGGCTCTGCTAGGGTTTCATGCTCTAGCCATCCAATTGATCGAGTCCGGTAAGAAGATGGCGGCGGTGGCTCCGTCAGTACTGTTTGACGAGGCCGTGGTAAGCCTGTTTGGTGGAGAGGATGCTATCCATGATTCTTTTTTCTATCTCTGTGGCCGACTTCTGTCCAAGAAGGCGGTGGTGCTTTCATCGTTTTCGGCGGCGATCTCCAATGTTTGGGGATTGAAGGAGAGGGTTTTGATCCGGCAAGAGGAGGAGGACATCTTTGTCTTCCAATTTAAGGAGATGGAGGTGAAGAATCGGGTACTCTCGGGGGGTCCTTGGTTCTATAACAACTCCATGCTGTTGCTGGCGGATTACGACGGAGTCTCTGACCTAGGAGCGGCGCCGCTGCATCTCCTTGAGGTGTGGGTGGCTGTGAAAGGGTTGCGGATAGCGATGCGGAATGAGAAAGCCCTAACCCTAATCGGACGCGTACTGGGGGACTTTGTTCGCGTTGATCAGAGGGCGGTGCAGAGGAAGGATCATGTCCAGAGGATCCGTGTGATTCATGATGTTCGCCGGAGGATTTGGGCGCGACGGAGGTTTGTCTTTTCATCGGTTGTTTCGGTGATGGTGGAGTTACAATATGAAAAATGCCATGGGTTGTGTGCGGCTTGTGGTTTTTTTGGCCATGGGGGAGGTCCATGTGACGGAAGGTTGGCGGCGGAGGCGCTCGGGCTGGTGATGCCGGGCGGTGAGGTATCGAACAGGGAGGGCCTGAGCTCGGTGTCCGGACCGCGAGATTCTCCGGTGGCCGCTGTCGTGGGGCCGGAAGTACTTTCTCCGGTGTCAGAGATTCTGGGTTTGGTGGCGGAGGCGGCTGGTGAGCAGGTGGTGACGGTGGGTGGCTCGGAGTTGGAGGTTGCAGACGTTGCATCTGGGATGGCTGCTCTGGAAAAACCGGCGGGAAACCCTAATTTTGAATTAGGGTTGACCGTAGGTTTGACTGGGGGCTTGATTGGGGTTGTTGGGCTGGGAGAGCAAAGTTTGACTGGGTCCAAGTCTGTTGGGCCTTCTGCTGGGCTTGCTGCTGGAAAAAGTCCAAACTTGGGCTTGGGTGTGAGAAAAAAGGTTTTTAAACCTAGTCTGGCAATTATTCCTCCGGAATTCCAATTGGGTGAATTAGTGGAGGTTCCGATTTCGATGGGAGTAGCTCCAAAGAAGAAGGGTCGTCCGCCTGGACGCCGGGCTAAACAGTTACAATCTCCAAAGAAAGCGGAAGGTAATGTTGTCGGTGTGGATTTATGCTCCAACTCGAATGGGAAGGAGCTGCTTATTGTTTGATCGTTCTAGCTTGGGTTTAAGCCTTTTTAAGGGTGTCGTAGTTTCTATGAGTCTTCTATGACGTTTCTAGTTTCTTTCTTGTACCACAATTGCGTGATTGGCAATGGAGGACTAGTTGAATGATTTCTTTCCGTAGGAGGCGAAGCTTTGTCACTCTTGGATAGGCTTGCTTAATTGTGAGCTTCCCAATGATGATAGTTAGTTTGCTGTAGCTTGGATAGGTTTTACCGGATTTTCTTGCCGGTTTTTCTTATGTAAGCTTTGTAAGCTATGGCCATTTGGCTGTTGATTATTGAATACCAATCAACTTCTATTCAAAAAAAAGAAGAACACACTTGACAATTATCATCCGCGTTGTTTCTATTCATTGTATTTAGTATGTCACTGTACATCAGACCTCTTACTTAATTTGCACCACATTCCATTTTTGGTATGGATGGTTGCCCCTGTAACTAGCCCAACCGACTCCGGAGATCCTCTTAGCCCTACATTGAACTTCTGCAACAGCATTGCCAAAGATACAGTCGACTCCAACAGAGCAAATTGGTCCCCGACGCATTTTCTTGGCCCTCCACCGAAAGGTAAGAAGGAGAAATCTGCCATAATCTGAGAAGTGCAATAATAAAATTCATTACTAGATACCATAAATATGAGATCATGAAGTTATGCTACAAAAAAGGTAGTGTGACTAGTAAACATTAACCTCATTTGGATAATATGCTCCAGGGCTTCGAGAAGGGTCAAAGCCAGCCCATCCTTCTATGTCACTATTCTTTTGCACTGAAAACCTCTCTGGTTCGAATACATTAGGACGGTCCCAGTAATATGGAGATCTATGGAGATTGTATACCTGATTGAACATTTTTTCTTTGGAATATAATTATAATGTTCAAGAAATTCATAATGAGACACGGACATTTAAATGCTTTTACTCACAGAGATAAAGATATCGGTTCCAGCGGGAATCTTATAACCACCTTTTTCACCCTTGTACCCTCCTGCACAATGGACATAAAGTCTTTGTGTTAATCTAACCAAAAAGAGTCTGTACACATTTCTATGGATGTAATTTCATACAATCCACAGATGATAATCTTGATTTCCAAGTTTTGCAGTTCTTATATCTCTTACTCTCAAAAAATTATTTATAAAATGTTCTTGCTTGACCATATTGCTTTTGCCACATTAATACCTGGTAGTGTATCTGGTTTTAGAGAACGTCTAATAAGCAAGGGGGGTTGAGGATACAAACGAAGAGACTCCGCAACAATAAATCTTGTGTACCTGAAGGGATAACATCATGTGAGTATTACTTTGAGCAACCAACAAGGGTGCAAATGAGCCTAATTGAAGTAATCATTGTGCCTCTTCTTGGCTCTAGCATTGCTTAACCTCTTAATGAGATCCAAATGCCCTGTTCAAACATGTTAGCGCTTAGGGCTCATTCATATAAAGAAGAAAAAGTTCAGAATTTACTGAGCCACCATCAATATGATTCAGACCTCCCATTCCCTTTATATTAATGTTCAAAATATGACTAGTCTCATTGTATGTATAAAGCATGGAAAGTGAGTGGAAAAAGTTCAGTAAATGTCTTAGGGACATACTCCAATTTTTTAATTGAATCTAAAGTTGGTCGACTTTGTCCAAGTACTGAATCAATTTCTGTTTGTGCTTTCTTCATCTTGGACGGGTTCTACAACAAAGCAAATTCATTACATCTGTATCATCACAGATGTGGGATGACAGAGTTCATATGCGCAAATTGACAAACATTATCTGTGTTAGAAATGAATATTCATACTTGTGCAAGGAAGAAAATAGCCCAAGTAAGGACAGCTGCTGTTGTTTCATGGCCGGCAATAAGCATCGTCATCAAGTCATCTCTCAGCTGTCAAAATCCATTAGCAATTTGATAGAACAAGCACCATAGATCAGTATATCCTATTAAAACTCTTTTTCATCTCAAAATCTTGTCTTTAAAAAATTGAAGTTGCACAAGTATTTACCTGACGGTCATCAACATCAGCTCCACGCATATCAACTAGGAAACGCAATAGACTTGCATCCTGCAAACTTTACATTATTATAACACTTCAGCCAAGCGCCTAACAGTAACCACTTATCTTTAGCATAAGTAAATGCCAATGGCTTAAAAGGCATTTGAATATTTCCCCACCTTCAGATTAGAGTAGTCCCTTTGTTGCAGTTTTTCGACATCTGTTTCCTGTCACAGAATGTAATCAAATTTATATTTGTACATACTGGCTATTAGTGAAAGGGATAGCTAAAATTTTCACAGCATGTAAATCATGACCTTGCTCAGATGGGACATTTACTGGGAGTGGTCTATCTAGTGCAGAATCTAAATTCAAATCCCCAAAGTAAATATCAATTATTACATGACTACACACCTGCTCCATTGTTATTCAGCTTAAATGTCATCTAACCTGTCTGGTCTCTTTTGCATTTCTGATGAGTCCATCAAGACAATCATTTATAACCTTCAGGTCACCATAAAACTTCCGTTGCCGGGGAACAATCCACCTTGCCAGGGGAAATTTCCAATATGGGATGTAAAAAGTGGACCTATGTTCAGCTTCAGAGAGAGTACCATATACTGCCTGTAATGTATTAGCAAAAAGCTGAATGTTAATTCTTAGCATTGAAGATAGCTGACATGCATGAATGCTACTACAATTTACAATGATTCAAGGGGAAAATAGGTAATATTGCAAACTCATGTAGAGCAACAGTTACACAAAACTTGGTCAATTATTTACTCATTTGATTAGGTAAGGAACAAAAAATATAAAGTATTTACTGATCTGATTTGTCAAGTTCTGTTCACTCCAGAAGTTAGTAGGAATAGAAACTACAAAGAGAGTAAGAGACGTATATACAACAGCAGTAAAAAAACACATAAGCAGCATATCAAAACCAAATATTCTTATATGCACTGAATGCAAGATACAACCATTACAACACCAAAATAATGGTAAGTTCCTTTTACCAAACCTTAATGACAGGAGATTCTTTAGTAACAGAACCAAAGTCATAGTTGAAGACACCAAGCCCAATAATATCAAGCCCCAGACTCAAAAACTCTGCTTCAAGGTCCACTTCAATTGTCTTTCTCCCATTCAGCTCCTCTCTTTCTAGTAACTTCTCAAATTTTAATACTGTTCTTTCCGAACAATCACTGAACATGTTGACCATAGCTTCTAAGTATACAGCATGGAACCCAGGAGCAATAACTGCAAAATCATACATGGCTGGTAAATATCTATAATTTGAACCATTATCAGTTACAAATGAGGTGATCAAGCAGCTGAGGTGCAAACCATATAAATATAATGTTTACTGCTCACCTCTTCTCCTCTGCTTCCAAGTTTCAAGGTCAGCAGGTATAAGTCCTTTTCCCATTATTGGTTCTAGAATATCAGCCAGAACTCCCTAAGTGAAAGTGTGAAACCAGAAGCAATTTGATCGAACAAAAATATAAGTTATAATGCCTTGGTTAAAATTGAAATCAGACACACACACACAGACAGCTATCTATGTTAATGGGAGTGAGGAAGGAGCAGAATTGACCCGAGAAAAAAAAAAAAAAAAAGAGGAAGGAGTAGAACACTGCTTGTTTGGAAAATTTATCTATATAACCTCTTGATCCAGATAAATGATGTGTAATAAAGCAGCTGATGAGTAAACAGACCAAATCAAGACTTAAAGTTCTCCCATGCTTCAAGCTGACTACGAAGATATACTAACAAGTAACGATTGGTTTATCTCTGAAGGTTAATGGAAAGTTACATTACAGATTTACAGACCTGGACATAATTTCTTGTTACAAAAGGGGATTCCAGGAGCATATAATTAGATAGTACCTTATCATAACCAAATGCATTTTCTCGAAGAATATGCCTTGCAACAATAGGATCTGATACAACAACAAATGCTTTCGGTCCAAATGCAAGCTTATACACAGAGCCGTGCTGTAAAGTCCAACAGAAGTTTACAGAGAGTTAATGAACAATAGTACTCTTAAGGCCCAAATAAGTTAATTAACAAACCTCAGTACCACAGTTGCAAGAATATGTCATCAAAATTATAATTTAGAACAAGAAAGTGAACTTGTAATAGAACCTCCATCCAACCACTCTCTCCATATCTTGCCGATAAATCTAACCTCCAAGCCGAGGCCAAAACCAATCAAGGGGCAGAGCAGACCATAAATGAATTCATGACAAGAAATTACAGAGACCAAAGTTTGGGAAGGGTGGATACCTCTATGAACCAATCATATAGTGAAAAGAAGAGAGGCCGATCAAACAAATCGGTGACTGCACCTTCAGCTATGGGCATAGACCCAAGATTTCCCCCACTTAAAAGATTTGTCAGGAGGTTGCTTGCATTATCCAGTAAATTTCTTTTTGTTTTTGGGTCTTCAGTACTAGTCGATTGGCACCTACATTTTGCAATGCCACCCCATATTGATAATTCTAGTATAATTCTAAGGTGTAAAAGTTAAATAAACTCTTAATTTCTACATGCTCTGCTCTGGTTTCCTAACACAGCATAATTTCAATGTTTCTCAGTACTTGATCCATTTTTTGCATGCAAAAGATACTTCAACTTTTCAATTTCCATGGAACCAAAATGAAGTATGAGTTTCAAAATTCAGATATCAGATAAAGAGAAGACGTGACAAAAGACGTAACAAAACGAAGTATAAGCTAAGCATCAATAAAGAAGCAAGCTTGGTCTCCCAGAACTTGTAGAACAAAAGCCATAAAGTAAAGCTAGTATCTTTCTCTCTCTCTCATTGTTGAGAAAACAAGAGACCCAGATGTTATAACATGCTCAACCGCTCAAATGAGTATCTGGGTATCATCCTATTCATGCTTTTCTCTCAATTCTCCACCAAATTCTCAGTACCCAAGTTGAAGAAAACTAACAAATCAACAGTTAAAGAAATAGAGGTACCTGATAGAAGAGCGTTTGAGCTTGGTGTTGAGAAGATGAGTGGTGGTGGAAGAGTGAAGATAACCAAAATCACTTCTCTGAAAGCTGAGATTAAGCAGAGTTGGGGAAGATTGATTCAACAGTGAATAAGCAGCCATGGCCATAAGGCAAGTGTTGGGTCTCAGACTCTCAGCAGAGTGGGTTCAGGTTTATAATACAGAGCGCACTACAGAAAGAAAGGCAACTACTTTAAGCTAAGCTTGACACATGGATGAGTATAAACATTTATCAAATCAAGTGCAAAGAAAGCTAACACTCCTGAGTAATGAACTACAGTTTCTATTGGAGGTTGCTTGTCACAATGTCTTGCATGCCCACTAACCAGGGATGGTTGTTATCCAAAGTGTAACAACCAAAGTGCACAAAATGTATGGATGAATAAAATTAGTGGCTGTGTTCTTCACTTCTTTGTGCTTCCTTGGTTCCTCCAACACTTTCATAATGCTTTGTGGTTCTTGTCCTACTTTTGCATTTGGTTAGTGGGCTGGTCTGGTATGTATGGGCCTAATCTAACTCATAAGCCCAAGACAATTGCTGAATCTGAATGAGAATTAAGAGATGGTGGATGACCATTCCCAAATCCCAAATCCCAAGTCCCAAGTCCCAACTATATAAATTTGTTAGACCAATGTGAAAGCATGTTGTTGATCCTGGATTTCTTGACCAAACAACCAGTACCCATGTATTGAATTTTTAATAAATGATAGTCTCTTAACACACGCTCATGTGTGTCAATTGTCATTTCTCTTAATTTCCTTACATGTAAAATAAGATTTATTTACTTTTATTTTAATAATTTTTGTCAAATAAAATATTTGAAAACTGAAATTCAAAATTCTCTTACAAAAAAAGGTGCAATTCAAGACAAAAAAAAAATTGACAATTGAAGTTGTCCTATATTGCTTTCTGCACTCGATTTTTACTAGAAAAGATTGATGTGTTGCTTTATTAATATAGCAAACTACATATACCCCTTTGATAAGATTTCAAAACACAAATAACTCCACAACATTTGGTTTTACACATTTAAGGACAAAAGTTTACATTTAAGGACATTTTGTCTTTAAGAAGTTTTTTACTTCCTCTTTAGTATTTATCTCTTCCTTCAGTAAAAATAAAATTGACGGAGCGTAGTGGGCCCATGCTTTTGAATTTGTTTGTTTAACATATTGCAGGTATAAATCCATCCTCTATACTCGAAGGTAAACAGTTATTTTCACTATTCATAATCGCACATTTAGACCGTATCCTGTCTACATTGGATTTAGTTGCAAACTGTCAAATATTTAGTAAAGAGTTAGCAGAAGAGCAAGAAAAGTTGAGAAAAGCAAAAGACTACAGAGCTAGACTCAGTAGAGAAACCTAGAATACTGGGATAGAATTTTCCCAGTACAAAAACATATTTATAGAATTGAGAAAAATATTGAAGAATTGAAATTCATCCTTAAAGAGGAACAAAAGCCTCTTGATTATTTGAGCATCGGTTAGATCCGCACATCAATGGTATCATAGCCTGTAAAAGAGTTAAAAAAGGGGAATCCCCAATGGGGACAATGTCTGATTTAATATTAGAGAAGTTGAATTCTCAACTAAGATCTTCTGATGAGAAACATCAGAACCTGATACAAGAAGTATCTAGATGTCAAGGTCATCTAGAAAAAAGTACCAAATATAATCTCCCAATTGGAAAAATTGGAACACAAAATAAATTATATCAAAAAACTTCCTAAAAAGGAAGAAGAACAGCTAACAAGTGTTGGCAGAAAAATCAATGAACAACGAGAAATGCTGGATTCTATGAAAAATATATTGAAGGATAAGAAAAAGCCTCCAGTAAAATCAAAGAAAGCTAATGGATTCAAACCATTAGAAAAACCTGAAAAGAATCATGTTCCAAACATGATTTTTCTAGAGCCTTCTACTAGTTTGACTAGTATCAAATATGAAAAACCAAAGCAAGAGATGTCAAGATGATGAGCATCTTTGGGAAAAAGATAGGAGTACAACTCCTAAATGCTGAAGAATTTGAATACAAAGAAATAGAACAGGAGGTGAAAAACTCCTCAATCCCAAAATTAGATTTCAAACAAATCTATAAAAGAGGAAAGTTTGAATTGATGGATAGCCATCATTTCAAATTATTGGAATTTACAACTCCCTCTACAACAGGAGAAACAGATCTCTTGATGATCACTCCTGAAGAAGTTGTCAGAGCCAGAGCAAATAATTATCAATTTATGCACATTGGAGCAGTCCAAGTTGGCATAAAACTTCTTACCCGAGAAGGCATAAACTGTTCAGTTCTATGTGTCTTACAAGACAATAGACTAACAGATTTTCAAGCTAGTCTGTTGGGAACACTTGAAGCATCTCTATTCAATCAAGTGGCATATTTCAACTGTTTCCCAAACTTCTCAACCAGCTTGAAAGATGCAGCCCACTGTCTAAGACTGAGAGTCAAGACAGACGGCATATCAATGAAAAAGGATATGCAAGAGCTTGCAATAATATACAGAATATACTATAAACTGATGAGTACCACAGTAGAACCTAAGACAAGGATATCTAATATCCCAGGTCTTACTATTGGATTCCTCACTAGTCAGAAGAATCATTCACAACAAATTCACAAGGTTACTTGGAATAAAGTAACTTTTCCTATTGAATGGAAACTATCTGGTCCAAAGAAACCACCAGAAAGTGCCAAAGCGACAATATATGAAAGCAAAAAGACTGGAGATATCAGTCTAAAATTTGATGATCACAGAAAAAGTGATGTATGTCCTGAAAATGTTAGGATAAACAAAAATCATCTCAGAAGATGCTACAGCACTAGAGAAGCTAGTGTTAGTGGTACCAAATTCACTATTGAAGAACCAACAGATCCTATTACTGAAAAAGAATTAGAAGCTGATCTAAATAGACCAGTAAATATGCTTAGAGCAAAAAAGCTCTATGAACTCTATGATGAAGCATAATCTTGCGACAATACTGAACGATTAGATCGAACAACTAATCGAAGAAATGAGAAATTTCAAAACAGGAAAGGTAAGAAAAATCATTCCTTATCAAGATATAGAAATGGAAGATGGAGAAAGCTCCAAAACTTTCATCATCATTAGAGAAAAGGGAAAACTGAAACTCCCTGTGCAGAAAGCTCCTACAGGTAGAAAAGAAGAAACAAATTCTCAAAGACTTGTCCCAGAAGACAATATGCCTAGGGTGCAAATCACGAATTATGGTATATGGCTAAATCTAGACAAAGCTCTAGATAAAAGAAAAGCTATTGACCAATGGGTAGATAGCCTCATGATGGCTTCTACTCTTACCCTTGGAAAGTTTGAAGCACCAGATCTTCAGGTGTACTATGAAACTACTCTCACCGGAGTAGCAAAAAAATACTACTTGTCTTTTAAAGAGACTGTCAGAGGAAGAGACTAGCTAGAAGAAATAAAAAATTCAAAATCTCTGTATGATTTTGCAGTACCCCTGTACGATCAATTCTATGGAGATCTCTCAAATTTGAGTGAAAAGGCTAAAGAAACGGCCAAATCAAATATCTATGCTCTCAAAATTTGTGACATGAGATATTTTGAAGAATACTTGAATGAGTTTCAAGAATACTATTGTACAATAGGTGAACTAGAAAACATAGATCTAGTAAACTTATTACACAGAAAACTCCCTGAACCATGGAGAACAGCTAGCTGTAAGAGAAAGCATAGCTGAAAAACCAATTGAAAGATTTTCAGTTGGAGGAATTGCCGACAAAATTAGGCAATTACTAAAAGAGCAATGCAAAGCAAATCTTAGAGCCAAAATGGCCAAGAAACAGCTCAAAGGAGTTGAAAACTTCTGTTATGGAATACTAGATATGCCCACCAACTGGGGATGTCATGAATCCAAATTCCATAAGAAAAAAGAAAAATATTACTCAAGATGGTTCAGAAAGAGTAATAAGAAACGAGATTGGAAATTTAAGAAAAGTTCTAACTTCAAGAAACAACAGGATGAAGATCCAAAAAAGAAATTCTTCAAGAAAAAGAAGAATTAATCATCAAACCAACAATCAGAATAAACAACCAGGCAAAAAGGCTTGCAGATGTTGGTTATGTAAAGCTGAAGGGCACTATGCCAATGGGAAAATTCTACAATGTGTTAACGTATGACATGCATACAATTGCCTTAAAAGTGGTAAAATGAGTCCTCAAAATAGTAATATTAGTCCTCAAAGTAGTAACATGAGTCCTTAAAGTGGTAAATTTTCTTAGTTACCACATGAGTCCTCAAAATAGTAATATTAGTCCTCCAAGTGGTAACATGAGTCCTTAAAGTGGTAAATTTTCTTAGTTTACCATATGAGTCATGAAAATAGTAATATTAGTCCTCAAAGTGATAACATGAGTCCTTAGAGGGGTAAAAATAGTTGATGTATGAGAAATGTTAACATACCATAGCCCAGAAAAGGGTAAAAGATCTACTAAAGCTCTATTTGAAGAGTATGAGCCTATAGTAGAAACAGCAAATATGAAGGGCTACGAAATAGCCTATTATGATGAAGAAGATGACAGGTCAGTTTACTCCGCCTGGTCTGAAGAAGAAGAATCATCTGACTCTGAAACAGATTATGAAGTAGAATACTTGGAATCTAGACAGATGAATGTTTTAAAAGTCAAAAACTGGGAAGAAAGCCAGACAGAAGCAATAATGTCCTCATATCAGGTTAACCCTGATACATTCGTTTGTGACTACTGCCTATGTCATGAAAAGAATAGACTTCCTATGTTTTATGAAGAGTCAAAAAAGACTTATCACAAAGAATGCTTCAGCTATCATAGCTGAAGCAAGAAGAAAAACCAAGAATGGCATTATCAGCCAATTGGTAGAACAAGAATATGAAGAATATTTCTCTGAACAAAAAGAAAAAAAAATAGAAACCTTGTTCCAAGAAACTATGGAATCCTCTTCCTCAGAAATAAAGGAAGAAAAAATAGATGAAAATATAGGACTGGTTAAACCACCAGAAAACTATCCAGAAGAAGAATGTAAACCATTCATCCCACAAGAACAAGTTCAAGAAAATGAGCTTCAACAATCAAAAGTCATCTCTACTAGTAGATATAGCAACTACATAGAGATTGGATTGAAATTCCCTGATCACAGAAAGTATCATCTACATGCATTTGTAGATAATGGATCAAGATTCACAGTTGCAAAGAGATTTGCAATTCCAGAAGAGCTCTGGAAAGAAGATAATAAAAGAATAGCTACTGGGGTCCAGTTTGATGGAAGCCATTTAACCATGAAAAAGGTAGCTAGAGATGTTCATATCACCATTGGTGGAGGAACATTTATCATCAATACTCTTTGGCAATATGAAGGCCAAGGATCAGATTTCTTGTTGGGAAATGATTTCCTTCTCCAACAGAGATTTGTTCAAGATGAAGAAGCTATGGGCTTCAGAAAAGGAGATAGAATGTTTTGGGCCGATAGACTAACCCAAGCAAAAAGTGTAGTAGGTCCCAACTTTACTACTCAATATTAGAGATCGCAATGAAATAGTGGTGATCATAAGCCCTACAAGCCTAGATTTGAACCGGTGCTACAAATAAAACAAGAAGAAGAATTACTTGTTGAAGAATCTTCTGAAGAAGAAGAATAAGAAACTAGTGAAGATGAAGAAGCTAGTTTCATCCATGAGCATAATCTCAAGCATTTTCAAAATAAGCTTGAATCTCAGAAAATCCCTACTCTTAATAAAATCAAGAAAATGCTCGAACAGAATATAGATGTCGACCCTCATAAATTTTGGGAAAAAGACCCAGTGGTCTGTGAATTAAAATTACATGATATGAATGCTATCTGTCATGTCAAAGCCATTCCTCAGTACAAAGAGGAAGACAAAAAAGAATTCAGAAAAGACATTGAAGATCTCCTGAACAAGAGATTAATTCAACCATCCACTAGCCCTCATCATGCTCCAACATTCTATGTGAGAAATCATGCAGAAAATATCAGAGGAAAAGCTAGAATGGTAATTGACTACAGAGATGTCAATAAGAAGACCGTTAAAGACGGTTATCAAATTGCTCAAGTACGAGTACTGATCAACCAGCTCAGAGGAGCTAAAGTCTTTTCAAAATTCGATGCAAAGTCGGGTTTTTGGCAAGTCAAGATGCATCCAGATAGTATTCCCCCTACTGCATTTGGAACACCACAAGGTCATTACGAATTGTTAGTAATGCCCTTTGGCCTAAAACAAGCTTCTTTAATCTTCCAAAGAAAGATGGATGACATCTTCAAACATTTTGCTGAATTTTGTGTTGTCTACATTGACGACATCCTTGTCTTCTCCAAAAACAGAGAAGAACACATGAAACACCTTCATGAGGTTGTTAAGCTGATCATTCAGCATGGAATCATCTTACGAGAAAAGAAAATCTTTTTTTATCCTAGATGAAGTTGATTTTCTTGGTATAAATATCAAGAATGGAATAATAAAGCTTCAACCCCACATCCTTGAGAAAATCTGGAAATTCCCAGATAAAATTCCTGATGCTAAGAGTCTAGAACGATTCTTAGGAGTCATCAACTATGGAAGGGATTTCATTCCCAAAATCTCAGGGCTAACAACAATGTTATCTCCTAAAACAAGTTCCAAAAGAAAAGAAAACTTTACAGAAGATGATGAAAAAATTGTGAAGCAGATAAAATCTCTCTACAAGAATCTCCCTCCTCTACAACAACCAGAAGAGAATGATGAAATAATTCTCCAAACTAATGCTAGTGATAATTATTGGTCCGGTGTTGTTCTGGCAAAAACACCTGGAATTAACATTGAAAAGATTTGTAAATTTTGTAGTGGCAAGTTCAGCCCTGCAGAACAAAATTATCCTACAGGAGAAAAAGAAATCTTGGCTATCAAGAAAACTATTTTAAATTCTCCATCTTTTTTAGGAAAAACCTTTACTGTACACACCGATTGTGCTAGAGTAAAAAATTTTAAGCTTGATAAAGTTGCTGATAGAGGAAGATTAGCAAACTGGCAATTATTTCTTAACCAATAATGTTGAATTAATTACAGGAAACAAGAACTATCTTCCAGACGCCCTAACAAGAGAAATGGCAATGTTCAGCCGAAGAGAAGGCGATGAAGGTTGCAATCCCAGAAATAGAAGAACAGGAAAAGAACCTCAACATACAGAAGAATCCAAAGAAAAAAATCCTTAAAAGATTTCTGCTGAGTCCTAAAGGATTAACCACAACTGATCAATCCCAGGGGAAAAGATTGGATAGCCCGTCTCAAACGGCAGACGGTAAAGACTCATCAAGACCGTTTAAGGTTGTTGGTTTGCCAAGAAGCAAGTCAACTCCATCTGGAGTAATAAATGTTTTAATTATGAATTGAAAACCTTCGAAGAACCTGTGTTCAGAACTGGCAGGAGATTAGCATATCACCAGAAGGCCATTTTAGATAACCTTTCATATGCTTTTCAGGAAAGAAACAGTGGTCTCATGTTCCCAGCTTTATTTGTCCTAGCTGAAGAACTCCATGAAAATGTCAGACCACAGTTTGAAGAAGTTTATGAAAATACACAGCAGAGTGCTGTCCAGAATGAAAGAATCCAATATCTTGAAGACCTTGAAAGTGCTAAAGTTCTTGTTTTAGCACTAAAAGAATCAGACTGGTTCGACTTTCATAATCTCATTGGAAGTCATAATTCTGACTCATTTCCTCCAACTCTCTTCATAGTCCCTGGACCTTATGTTGGAAGGTATGCAGTCAATGTTCAGAGTGAACATCCTCAAGAACACAAGCTGTGGCTTGTTCAAAATGGTTTTGTCCATAATCTCTAGAAAAAAACCAATGAAGATCTCAAAGGTTTGCCACCTATCATAGTTAACACTGTCAAGAATGTCAGGAAAAACGACTGCATTCTTAGGTTGAAATTCAGATCTACTCCACCAGAATGGATTCAGAAGAAAAATGGTGAAGTTGAGTATATTTCTCCATATCATTATGTGAGAATTATTCAAGGAAAATATATTCAGCCTGCGTGTGTAGGATACAATGGCCAACCAAATTCCAGCATCCTTGGATGAAGGCTATGTCCCTGGAATATATCAAGAAGATCATTGAAGAAGATATAGAAAACACATTCCTGGCAACAGGAGAAAAAATTATTGTTACTGCTTATGACCATCATGAAGTTATTAGCAGCGACATTTTCCTATCTCTCAAAAGAAAAGAGATAGACTCCACGTTAGCATGTCTACAGTGGATCGAGAAGCTTGAAAATGACAACCACTACAAGATGTATGAAAATACAGATGTAGAGGAAAATGGAACTAAAGCAAGGATGGAAAGCAACTCTTTTGTCTTTGGCCACAATTCAGAAACAAAAGAAAACATGTGAAACAGCAGGTGTAAAAAGCACTGAAAGCAACTTTGGCTTTTTCCCTAAAGATGCTTTTGCTTTTCAAAAAAGAACAAGGTGAAAAATATTTCACCTAAATGAATCTGTTTTTCGTCGTCCGACCTCAATCATTCGGAGCACTCACGAGAGTATAAAATAATGGAGTTGTCCTGTACATTTTTGTGTTTTAAATTCTAGTTTGAGTTCCGCTCCCTATAAAAGGAGCTTTAAGATCAGAAAATTGAGCAGAATCAATTTCTCTCAAGAAGTAAGAAAGCCATAGTAGCAGTGTTATAGTAGCAGTGTTTTCTGTAAGTCATTTGATGCAGTGTGCGTTTTATTCCAAGTAAGTACTTGTAATCAGTTATGCGTAGCTAAACAGCTTCTAGCTGTTTACCCAAGAGTGAGGCTCTGGGTTCTGTATCTGTATTTATGTTTGAATAAATAAATTAGCTTGTGCCCAGTACACTGTCACAAAAATATTTTCAAATTATTTCTACAGTTGTTTACTTATTAGCAGTAGCAGTTATTTACTTATTAGCAGTAGCAATTGTTATGTTCTTTGCTTTAGAAACTGAACCCATATCATACTAAGGCAGCAGTGATTCCGCCCTGTTAGTAGCCGCTTAGACAGGAGGTCGTTAGGCGAAGTTGTGGCATGTTGAAGGCTAGTCCTTAGGCTGATACTGTGTTAAGGCTTTTAAGGAAAAAAAAATATTGGCTGTTACTATGTAAAATTGTAAAAGGGTAAAAGGAAATGGAGTGTGTCCTTAATTGTATAAGGGAAAATGTTGTGGACTTTTGTGTTAAATGAAAGGTTGTCTGGTAGTCATTTGTAGTTGTCTATAATTAATACTGATAAGTAAATAATAGATGATTTCCCAAGTGTAAAACCGTTTCTTGTCCTGCATTTTCGGTTTGGTATGGAGTATGGACCAACCCAAACAATGAAATTTTCGGTGTTAAAACCGCACCGAACGCGCCGTTCAGTTTTGGGGAATTCCAATTTATATGCCCCCAACTATATATAAACTTATTGACAGATTTGAAAGCGTGATGTTGATCCTGGATTCTGATTGGGTGTGAGGATGGCCTATTTCACCTGCCACAGAGTACTGACAACCTAAACATGTGAATTGAAAGTTCAGATAAGGTAGATTTGTTACTGAAATTAGTGGAGTTGTTAAATAATTGCTACCCGTGAATTGTCTTCATAGTGTGGATCAATAAATTTGCCCATTTAGGTTGCTTACTTTTCTGATGGTGCTTGCTTGTGTTTTCTTTCAAGCAAATAGCCGAGCAAATTGCTTGATCCAGTTTTTGGAATCTATTGCTTCCATCAAAGTTTCTTTCGGATATTTTAACAAATATTTTATCCGACACCATTAAATTTGCCCATTTAGGTTGCTTACTTTCCTAAGGTTAAGTATTCGCATTTACTTACATCCGTTTAAGCTAACCAAATTAGAGTTATCCACAAAAACCTGCACATAGAATTTGGAACTAGAAGATTCAAAATCATAAGTTTTTTCAATTTCATATTACACAATCACGGGATATCAAAGCCACATATGCGAACAATATATATGAGAATAATAAAATATATTTTAGTTATTCATTTAACATAAAAGACAACATCTCCAAATACAATATCGATCTTAGTACTTTGATTCTCATAACATGCATCAGAGAACCTTGTCGTATGTTTCATTGAAGTGGAGGATTATTAGGTGGTTTTGTTGGATCTTTCCGGACAGTAACAAAGGCATCGATCGATCAGTCATGGTTGCCGCAGATTGAGCAAACTTTAAGAGACATTGTGAGTTCTGACTAGTCAATAAGAACGTGGCCAATACTTCAATATTGCCAGTAGAGGGGTCATGCGTTTCAAATCAACATCACTATCATCTTTGTATTAATATATATTCTTCATTCTCAATCATACATTTCTGCCTAACATGTTATATACTCTTTGACCCTGCGTCTGTGTGGTTGAGAGCTGAAGGTGACGGACTTCATTTTATCTGTTGGGGGAGGGAGGCAAAAATATATATTGAAGAAGAATGTGGTACAGAATTTTATAGATATATCTTTCTTAATCAACTTTGAACCAAATGTGGCTGACTGGCTGATGCCTTTGGAAATTTAGGGTTAGATATGTTGGAGAATTTTTCAACTGAAACAAAGAGAAGAAAACCATATAAAACCTCATTGAATACGTATTATGAAATGACATAGTAAAGTGATTGACGAATAATACTTGGTAAGAGGAAAAACTAAAATGACATAAAACGAAGAACATTCAAAATAGAAAAGTCTACATCCATCAACCCTAAAGAGAACATAAAGAAATTAAGAAACAATCAAACAATGACTAATGCTTGACTTCTATTTTCTTCTTTTGCGTTCCTGTTTTAGTTTTAAAATGTTTTGTTTCGGGATTTGAGACACGGCCAATTCATAGTGGTTAGGGGTCTATGCATGTTCTGGAAAACTTAGATCTTTAAATTGCTAATTAGGATGAGGAAAACCAAAGCACCTTCATCTAGCACTAAGGCCTCGTTTGGTTCGTAGAAAGGAAAGTAATTATTTTGTCTTTCTCATGGGAAGGGAAATGACATTTTCCTAGAACTTTACTTTCCGATGTTTGGTAACATTAGAAAAGTTATCAGGAAAGTTGTTAAAAAATTTGTACTTAATAGAATAAAATAATATATTGTGAGTAATAAATGCAAGGAAAGAAAATGGGAAAGTGATTCCTTTGGTGTTTGGAAGGAACCACTTTTCCCCTTATTTTTCCTCCCTTCAGGAAAGTATTTCATTTCCTTTTGTATTCCAAACGCAGGAAAGGAATTTGTTCATTTCCTGATGCTTACTTTCCGTGAACCAAACGTGGTCTAATAAGAATGAGGAAAATGATCACATAAGATAGAAAAACCTGGTTGTCTAACTATTTAAGAAGGTAGATTCAAATTATTTTCTAAAAAAGAAAACAAAAATTCAAATGATTTTCTACATTAATCTCTATAAAATCAGCGGAGGTTGAAATTTTACATGAATGATGGAGCAAAGTTATAAGCTAGCTAATCTCTCATTCTCTCAGCATCACTTTAGTTTAAGTATTAAATTTGTAGCTAATGAAACAAAATAAGATAATAAACAAGCACTAACAAACAAATGAAAAACTTAAATTAGTTCAACCTATCTGCGCGCTCAGAAGCTTGACTTTTGCTCGCCTCAGCAACATAAAGGCGTCAATAATAGGACAAAGATACTTCTAGTGCTTGAGCTATCCAAGAGATATGCGTCTGGTTTTGAACTAATTTAGTCATTCAAAAATTTCTGTACAGCTTAATTCGAATCTAGCTAGTTTAGCTATTGTCCAGATGGGACTCGACTTGAAAATCAAAGAAGGTCTGAATTCTTTATACTCATTTAATATGTAACCAATCAAAATAGGTTTGAACTCAATTTAATCATTTAAGTTCGACTCATATACAAAAATTGTTATAGCTTAATTTTTAATTATTTATTTTTCGTAAGATTTAAAACCAAATATCGAACTCTATCTGTGTTTCATTTTTGTTTGTTAACAATTAGATATGTTGCACAAATTGTATAAATGTCAGGAAAGGAAAAGCAAATCATTAAAGCATGCAAAGAGAAGAAAGGCTTTGTACAAGAAATAAATGGAAGAATATAGTGCCTAAAATGCAAAAAAAAACCCTAAGCAGCCTCCACTTTGCCGCACCTAACCCTAAGCCAACGCCGACCATTGTTGTCGTCGTTCTCCACCATTTTTCAATCCCTACATCATCTTCTCAAGAATTCATCATGTCGAACATTAATTCTGTCACCAAAAGCTTTGCTACCTCACTGGCTATTGCTACCAATGAGGTTGTGGACATCTCCTCCATGGTGGATGGGGGAGCACAGCGGAATGCTCAATCGTATCTTCTGGCAAGGCCTCTGACTCTGAAACCAACAAATGTTGCTGATCTGCGTAGGCATTTTCGTCGCATTTGGGTGCTAAATAAAGGCTTCAGCGTCCAACAAAAAGCTCCGAATCGTTTTCTTTTCTTCTTTGATCTTAGGGGAGATAGAAACAAGGTATTAATTGGTGGACTGTGGAGTTTTAATCGGGCTTTGGTTGTTATTCAGCCTTATGATGGAGTGGCACCTCTGCAATCTGTAGAGATGGAGGATCTTTTCTTTTGGGTTCGGATCACCAATATGCCACCAGCATATGAGCAGAGGAAGACTATTGCCAACGTTGCCTCTGTTGCGGGTAAATTTCTTTATCTAGATCAAAAGCTATTTGATGCAACTCGTGATATTAGGGTTAGGGTTTCTCAGGCAATTTCGAAACCCTTTTTTCTGCACAAAACCCTAAAGTTTGCCACAGGGGTTGAGCAAGAGGTTCACTTCTTCTTTGAGAATCTGGTGGGCAAATGCAATACTTGCCATTGTGTGTATCATAAGGGTGATCCATGTAAGGCTGAAAATACCACACCAACAAGCATGGCTACTCCTTCGTCGGCGGCAAGAAAATTGGAACTTGATAGTCCTTTTGTAGGGTTTCAAGCAAATCAATTCAAGGATGGACTGTTTCACTTCCAAGGTCTTACTACCCCCATTCTTCCGCCTGTGGGAAAGTCTCTTTTTGGAGGGGCTGAGACAAGTAAGGTACGCAAGCCCATTGTTATTCGTAATGCAGAGAAAAAACAAGCTAATGAAGATAATGCTTTGGCTCTGGTACCCGTGGACACTGACCAGTCTACAAAGAGGGATCGTCCCTTTCCATCTCCAAAGAAGTTGCAATTTTTGATGTCTGATTTAGTGGAGGGCAAAACTAGCCCTATTGCTCCCTCAAAGAAAGTGAAGATGCCTGAATTCCCTACAAAGTTTAATGCAAAATCTCTTGGATTAGTGGAGACACCAGGTGGTTTGCTAGTGCCTGTGGAGGTTATGATGCCTAAACCGGTAAACGTAGAGCTTCCTGGAGGCAAGAAGAAGAGAGGTAGACCATTGGGAGCCAAGAACAAAAATCATCCCAAAGCAAAAAAGATTCCTGCTGAAGATGTCCTGAGTGTTCTGTATTCGGGTAAGCCTCCAAGCCCTAGTCTAAAGGGCAAGGAGAAGATATAGGGTTTTTCTTTATGTTTAGCCTATAAACTATGAAAATGTCTTGCATAGTTATAGGCTCGCTTTAATAAGTGAGCGATACGTTCTAATATAGTTGGTCTATCCTATGTACCACTGTGGCTCCTCCACGAAGTCTTGTCTGGCCATTGGAATGTGTCAGCGGATGGGTATGTAATGGCCTTCTTGGCATGAGTTTTTATCAATGAAATTTCATTAGTTCAAAAAAAGAAAGAAATGGAAGAAACATGGTATAATTTATATGAGACAACTAGAAAAACGTAAGAATGTCAAATTGCACATCCCAAAAAAAAAAAATTATTGTCTAAATATCTAATTTCTTGTGATCGAGTTTCAAACTCGAATTCGGACATTTGAGCTCAAAGAATCGAAACTCAAACTTTAATAAAATTTACAAATTAATTAAGCTTGATCCAAATCAAATTAAATCCCAAAAGTAGATACGTAGAGGCCAAAAAACCGAACGGTTTGGCTCAATTTGTTTAGGGTTTTTGTCCATTTATCTCATTTCTAAGGATTTTTTTCCCACTTACCCCATTAAGTTTTTTAATTCCCTCTTACCCAATAGACATTCAAAAATCAAAACTCTTGGACAAAAACCCTAAACAAATTGAGCCAAACCGTCTATTGGGTAAGAGGGAATTCAAAATGTCTATTGCCCCCCAATAGACATTCAAAACTCTTTTTTTTTTCTTTCCTTCTGTCCCATTACTTAAAAAAAAAAAAAAAAAAAAAAATCTGATTTGGGCACCCACACATCCTCTCCCTTTTGTGAAGTCGTGAAGACGTGCCACCGCAGCTCTCTCCGGCTTCTTCCCATCGGCACCACCGCAGGTCGCCTCGCCTCGGCTCTCCGCTTATCACCTCCCTCTACGATCAATCCCCGCCTGCCACGACCCCAGCCTCACTCTCGCTCCTTCGTCGCCTCTAAATCACAGAGGATCAAACCTCTCCTTGGCCACTGTTGTAAGGGCATCCTCTACTCCAGTTTCTCAGATGCAGCGTTGATGTCGAATCGGAAAGCAGCGTCGAGCCTCGAGGAGGTAGTCGGATCCAGCGGAAGTTGAGGTCCGATTCGTCGTCGCCGATAAAGCTTAGTCCGATCTCGTCGCCGATGAAGTGTAAATCGGCTCGCCGGCGCCTCAGTCCTGCAAATTTGAGAGAGAGAGAGAGAGAGAGAGAGAGAGAGAGAGAGAGAGAGAGAGAGAGATGGCATATGGGTAGTTTATTAATTTGATTGAGGGTAAAATTGTCTTTTTATATTAAATTGTGTAGCTGGGAATAAAAATATGTTGCTGGGGTAAGTGAGATAATTTTTGCTCATTTTGATACTTTAGGTCAAGGACCCATTTGTTTATGTCCATAAAGTTATAGTTAGAGCGCTAAACCATACTTAAGTAGTTAAGTAGCACCGTGCCATTTGGGCCGCCATGACTCAGCATCATCAAATAAAGACAAACCTTGGAAGTTGGAAGCTACTCAGTTACTTCTTCCTTGTTCATAAGGCCCAAAAACCCTACTTCCCTCCATCCTCCTCTCACCAATTAACTAGAAGACGTCTTACAAGTGTCACACAAGTCACCTACCTCCACCACCACGTGTCCCACCCTGACGTGGCCACCATCTCCGGTGACGCCATTCCGATAAACCTAGGGCGACTGCTGTTGCTTCCGGGAAACCATGCACACGCACAAACATTACAACCAAGCTTTTATAAAGACCAGACTACTACTTCTATTACTATTCCTTCCAGAAACCACACCACACAGGTAGCCCACCCCACGTGCCATGCCACGTGACCAAGAAAGTCTGACTTTTGACCAGCCTCCCAGAGCCACCATATATACCTCAATCCTACGCTCTCATATTCCTTCCCCCAAACCAGAGAAAGAAAAACCACTCCCTTTTCTCCGTTCACATTTCTTTCTTTGCTTTATGGCCCTGAGTGGAACCATGTCCAACCCCAGCGACTGGCTCCAATACTACAACGTCCAGAACAACACCCTCTCCGGCCAAGCCCTCCCTTTGTCGTCCCACGGCGGCCACTTGTCCTCCGGTGCCGGCTTGTTCGGTCAAGACCAAGCTGTCTCTCATCACGAAGCCACTGTCATCACCACCACCACCACCACCGCTACAGCTTCTGCTGCGGCACCAAATCCCAGCTCCAGTAACAACACCAACAGCTTGAGCCCGGAAGGCCGGGTTTCCAAGCCGGTCCGAAAACGGTCCAGGGCTTCCAGAAGAACCCCCACCACGCTGCTCAACACCGACACTGCGAACTTTCGCGCTATGGTGCAGCAGTTCACTGGCGGCCCAAGTACGGCGTCATTTACCACCCAGCCTGGTGCAACCAATTTCAGTTTCGGACTTGGGGCCAGACAAGGGTTTGTGAACCCTAATGCTTCAGTGATGGTGCCACCTGGGTACAACCATCTACAGCTTCAGCAGCAACAGCAAAACCCGTATCTGCTTTCACTGAACAACAATAATACCGGTGATAATCATGGGTTTGTTCAGAGATTAATGAGCTCGTCATCATCGGCAAGACCCACAAACATGGGGGTTTCATTTTCTTCTGATGAGTTTTCGTCCCAAGTGCAAGGGCAGCCTAGTCTGGTTGGAAGTGGTAGGCCTAATTCGAATTCCTCCAATGAGAACAGGAGCAACAGTTTCTTGTATTGAGAGGGACACAAAGCTGAAAAGGAAGTTAGGTAGACTGACTTATCTCTAGGGACACAATTCTTGACCAATGTACATTATTTTACTACATCCGCTTTCTTTTCCATATAAATTTTCATACTAAAATGTATTTGTTTCCAAATTTTATTTCCACCGTTCTGCTTGTTCGAAAATATGTATCTCGAGTCAGTAACGATCAAGACTTGTAGGTCTAATAGTTAAGAACATTAACTTTTTTCATATATTTAAGTTTGAGTCGAATTTTTCATTTTTAATTTGTTATTTTTTATTTTATATCTTTCAATTTCAGATCGCTTCAAGTTTTTTTTTTTTTTTTTTTTTCTAAATCCGACAATGCTTTAATTTGCTTTGTAGCTTCCTTCCTTTTATTTGGTGAAGTTATACAATAATCCGATGAACCAGTCATGATGCGAAGGCAAAATATTGCTCAAGTAATCTGTATACATTTTCTCTTGGATGGAGCTTCTTTGTTTAGGAGTAAAGTAATATCACATCAATGTAGCTCTGATCGATGTTGGATTTTGCTATTTACAAAGCTGTACGAATTCAGCCACCCTATGATAATGGAGGATATTAACATTTTCCCGGTTGTTTGGCCATCTTTTATAATAGTTAATTAGTATAGTTATACTCTTCGATATGAACAAGTCTTGCAACCATAATAGTTAATTAGTACTCTTAATTAAATGTTAGCCTAACTCTAAACGGTAGCATGCTAACTCTTTCACATTCGCGAATTGGAAACTAACAAAGATACTAGAGGTTCCATATATGGACATACATTCTCTCAATACCCCAATATGAAAATATATCCTTTGCTCATTCTGATCTTTCCAAAAGATCGGACTAGGTTTATATAGTAATGAGGGGGACCATATATATATTATTAGTAGTTTGATTGTAAACCTAAAAAACGTTTTGTACACACATCATGAGCTTCTTCAAAAGGAGAACCTAAGGTTAAGGTAATTGGTATTTTAATCCTATGTTTACTGCGGTCATGTAACATGAGCTTTCTTTATTGAAAAAAAAAAAAAAAATTGTAAAGGCGAGAATAGTAAATGGACAGAGTGAGTGACATTACAGCTAGCCAAATTGATTCAAGCAAAATTAGAAACTGCTAACATGTTTGTCACATTGCCTGTTGAAATCAATATAAAAGATACGTACATTATTTCATGAGCGTTATTATTCAATCATCATCCATTCTTGCGGTGAAGTTTGCTGGTATATTGAGACTCACATCAATTGACGATCTCACAGCAATCGACAATTATTAGTTATGTACTTATGTAGCTATCTACAAATACAAGAGTTCTTGCGAATATTTTTCTTACACAGATTGTAATGTATCCGAGTGTGATACTAAGGACCAAGCAAGAAGGAAAGTGTTCTTTTTTCCTTTATAAACAAAAATAAGCAATTAAAACTAAGAGTGCTAAATCTTTTTACGTTTTGCCCTTTTCAAAAAGTGGGCGACGGGAGTGGAGGGGAGTGGAGCGTCCGGCGATGCTTCCATGAATCCGTGACTGATAGGGATCTATTTGAGTGAGAAATGGAGAGGGAAAAGGGGCTGAATGCGAGCTCAGCAAGGGACCCATTTGGCGTGAAAAGCAGAAATTGCACTTTTCAGAAGTCAAATATATATGCCCTAATGTTTGCTAATTTGAATTTAAATGGGTGCCTTTTGATCCACAAAGATTACATCAACCTTTGATTGGTTTTTCAGTTTCATTCGTCCGGCGGGCATCATTAGCCACCTGAAACCTTTCGGTATATATTTTGTTATATGTCAAACACGTGGATATATCTACTATTCTACCTTATGCCATACCAAAGAACCATGTACATAATGACCTATCGTACTCCTTCAACAATTGCATTTCCACACACATCTACAGTATATATACGTCCCATCTTGGTTAATAAATCTTGTGTTAGAATAATTTAGATTATGTCATACTCCGAAGGTTGAAATATGTGCATGATTATCTTTACAATTGACATATCACTAATAAGAGATTGACAAACGTATTACGTTTATTTGTTTTTGAAAGTTTAGGTACATCTTTTTACCAATCTAAGATTTGAAAGTTGAATATCATTCTGACATTTAACTCGATCCCCCAAAATTAAAACAATGTGAATTGAAAAAACCATTCATAATGTATTGCGGTACGCCTATGAATGAAAATGTAATATGTGGAACTCGTATGTAGGCCTGGTTAACCAATAATGTGGCCAACAGTCAACCATAACCCTCTAATGCTCAATTGGTCATTGTCATGGATGCCCAAGATTAAACTCACGCACAAGGCATGACGGATTCAAATTCAGGACCTTCTTCTTCTTTTTGCTCTCATAAATATTACAGTGGCATTATACTTGATAAACAAAAGAAGGACGAGTTCAGGCTCAATGAACGGAATCCCTTCGTAATTTTAGGACTATGTTGGCTTCTCCTTTAGAAAGTTGCAGTCTTAGCTAGCTTGGGGCGGGTTGAATTCCAAACTAAGATGAGAGCTATCCAAGCAGGCATGCTTAGCATCATCGACAGCAGTAGATACCAGAGAGCACGCTTGTAGTAGTAGTAATAGCTTCTTCCTCGAATCTCACTTTGATCAGTATGCACATTGGGTTCAGTCTTTGCAGGCTCCTTATGTTTATCAGCAATATATACAACCTATCTGTCTTTCTTCACTCTTACCATTTTTGTCACACTGCAGATAATTTTTGTGGCTCCATTTCTGGTTCAGCTTTGTTGACACTGGAGAAAAATTGTTAGCAAGACGACCACTCCCACAGCGGCTCAGATGATTCCTACGCCCGATCTGAGTCTCCTGCTGCCTCTTTCTCCTAGCCAAAGCAGAAATGATACGCCTTCCAGCAGCAACCGCCTCACATTTTCCATGACGATCCCTCTTCTGCTGAAAAATCCTTCTTTTCTCTTGAGACAGATTAGCATGCCTCAAATTTGTATTCCATATATGATCCGCTCGGATCTTGCTTCTGAAAGCCATGATAGTAAGGTTAGTAGGGTAAGGCCCTGTGGCAGCCATTATACAATGCCCAGCAAGAGTGAAAGCGGACATATTAACCTGATTCCTACACACCCAATGCTCATGAAGCTGGAGAAGGAAACACAGTTGACATTGGCATGGTATTGATATCAATCATACGCCTCTCGCCATTGGCAGCAGCAACAACGCAGAAGTTGAGAAATTCAGAAACGGATTCTTGAGGCAACAAGTCGATGGTTTCTTCAACTTTGGTAGCCACAGAGCTGGGGGTGCTGTCTGAAAAAAAAAAAGGAGTGTAGCCAACAAGGTCATATCCCACACTTCCGGCCAAATCTTCATCCGAATGGCACAACATGTAGTGATTTGGGCTCATTGGGTTGTGTTGGTTATGCAACGGCATGCAGCAAAAATATTTGTTCTTCTTGCAGAGAAAAGCAATAGAACAAGAGTGCGTACGCTCTGTGATCATTCCATCTGTATGTGAAATAAATATAATGAACTCATGTTATCGTTGGTAAGTGTAAATTATACAATAAATAAGATCAGAGAGGAAGTTTGAAAGACGTTTTACGTACTTATCGAGACCATTAATTATAAAAACTAAAGCACATCACATCTTTCTAAATGTATCTAATTAATTCACTTAATAATTGGGGAGCTCAAGCGGTGAACTCTTGTATAATTGTTCACTGATTGCGTATTTGCCCAATGCTTTTTTACTTCATCATTTAATATTGGATTAAATTCAGTTTACTCCCCTGAACTTTGGAGTTAAAATCAGATTGGTCCCTCTTTCTGAAAATCAATCTCGATGGTCCCTATACTCTCAAATGACATCACTCAAGTCCAAAATTTGAATTTGGCTCCAAAAGTGACGTCAGCTGCTGACATGGAGCCGACATAGGGTCCCACTTTTCAGCCTTTGACCCTCAGTTTGGACAAAATGTCCAAACTACCCCTTGTTACCCCAAAAACTAGAAAAGCTGCCTCTCTCTCTCTACCCTCACGCTTAACACAGTAGGCTTCTCTCTTCTTCTTCTTCTTCTTCTTTTTCTTCTTCTTCGCCATGAAAGACCCAGATACCAACGGCCGCAAAGTCAACATGGAAGCAAGCAAGCAACAGCTACTAATATACACCTTCTTAATCCCAATTTCCTCTAACCCTAATTTCAATTTTTGATCACTTTTGCTTTGTGAATTGTTGATCTTCACCTCTAACACTAATACACACCTTCTTCTTCCTCCTCCTCCTCCTCCTCTGCACAGATGGCCAACTCAGCACTTTTCTCCGATCACGAGATTCCGATGATACCCAACACCTTCTCTTCACTCTCCGGCATCTTCGACTCAGAACCCGAGAGGGATTCTCTTGGTTTCATGGACTTGCTCGGCAACGCGAAGGACTACGCTCCTCTGTTTGATTTCGGGACCCAAACGACGCCGTCTAAATCGTTGATGACGATGATGATGCCACCTCAGCAGCAGCAGCAACAAACACAAATACAAACACAAGCGCTTCCATCGCCGTCGTCTACAGTGCCGGAGAGTGAGACTAACTCCGAGGCCTTGAACTCTACAGCCAATACTGCTCTTACGACACCTAACTCGTCTTCGATCTCGTCCTCGTCTAACAAAGCTCATGATCGAGGCGAATAATAATGAGAAGCAAACCACGACAAAAATAGCAGATGAGGAAGAAGATGCTGACCAAGATCCGGACAAGACCCAGAAATAGTAAGCTTCATTTCCACGCCTTTCTTTTAATCGACCAAATTGATCGAGTCCGATTCATGATAATGATTATTTGGAGTGTTTGGGTTTTTGATTTTCATGATGGATCTGGTGTAGTTGCTAACCTAGACGACGGGTACAGATGGCGCAAGTACGGCCAACAAGCTGTCAAGAACAGCCCTTCTCCAAGGTTTATGTGTGTGTGATGGATTGGGATTGGAAGAGGAGGAGAGATCTTCGCAATTTGCTTCTGGGTTTGTGTATGTGAGAGAGAGAGAGTTCGAGGAGAGAGAAATTTGGGATAGCATTCTTCAATTTTTTTTTTGGGTGAATTTAGCCCAAAGGTTAGTTTGGGAATTTTGCCTTCTTGGAGGTTGTAAAGCTGAAAAGTGGGACCCTATGTCAGCTCCAAGTCAGCAGCTGACGTCACTTTTGGAGCAAAATTCAAATTTTAGACTCGATATCATTTGAGAGTATAGGGACCAACGAGATTGATTTTCAGAAAGAGGGACCAATCTGATTTTAACCCCAAAGTTCAGGGGAGTAAACTGAATTTAATCCTTTAATATTCCATTCCCAGTTCCCTAAATCACACATACAAATGATACAATGCATGTCACTTCCTAGTTCGAAGGTTTTTTATTTTCTAATTAATCCGCGTGTTAATTAAGGAGCCAGTGTCACATAATTTGATCTGTTTGGGATTCTTGTTAATTAAGGAGATATATAGTCACACCCGACTTGGCTTCTATCATATATTCATTCAACTATCAATCCTTTGTGATTTTTTTTCCATAATCACGAACTTAATTTAGTCGGAAGAAAAATGACAATTTTTAAGTTTACCCCTAGAGTGAACGAGCTTATCCACTCCTATTGTCAATTAACATACTTTTACTTAACAAATTTATAATCCAACGGTGCATATCTTAAATTAGCTTTTAAAGATCATCTATGCAAAAAATCAATCGAATCCGAAATTGTTTAATTATCTAATTGAATCAAACAAATAGATGGTTCTAACAATACTCACTACTCTTATGATGAACCGTCCATGTATTTCATCAAAATGAATAACTAAAAGATCTTCAATTTAATTGATTTTTTACAGAGCTAATCTTTGTATTACGTTATACAACATGAATAGTTGGATTAGAAAATTATAAAGTTATTATGTGTTAATTTAAATAGGTGGTGAATATGCTCATTCACCCAAGGGGTGAACCTAAGAATTGTCCGGAAGAAAATTGCCATGTCCTCATTGTATAGATCTAAAGACCATAAGAGAAGTTCATTTCTATATATGTTTACTTAAAACGGAAGCTTCCGTATATATTATTTGAGTTTGCCTTGCTTATAACCAACCCACAAAAGGAATTTGAGGTTGAGCCTGGAGCTAGAGAAACAATATATCCAAAAAGAAGTAAGAAATTAATTTTAAGCATGAAAGAAATATTGGTCCTTCAGTTTTCATATTTGAAAAATAGCGAAGCGTTGATCGATATGCCAGAATTTAGAGTAGAGAGAACCATCACAAGCAATCGAAGAGAGTTCAAGTTGGAAGAGAATTCTCAACTAACAGAGAGTTGAGGAGTTGAGAATTTTGCATAAAACCGGGATGTACTTTTACTAATATAGTGCATGTGTGTGTAAATTCTGAACTTTACCTATGAATTGGTATTGTATGGAAAGAAAAAAGAAATTGTTTGGTAGGATACATACTGTCTCAAGATATCTAGGGACAGGGTGATTTGCAAGACATTCCATCAATTCTTTCACTTCAAGTGCATGTCTATTTAACCAATTTCAATGTATGGTTCCAAACATCTAAGGTTCCGCTCAACCTCTTTTTCTTCTCCCTTTAATCAGAAAATGACGAGTCTCAAAAGCATATCCCTAACCTTTCTTGTTGCTATTTTTGCAGTTTTATGGGCATGTAAACATCTCATAGTTTTTAATCCAAACTCAAAATACCTCAAATACTTTGAAGATCTTGGTCTCACCACCTCTTCAATATCACCTATTTTGTCTCTTCTCTTCCCATACTCCATCAACTTTAATGCTAGGCATCACAAAAAGAAAGATAATAAGGCCAAAAAAGCGTCAATTTGTGATGACTTCCCTCCTGGAATACCTCCTCCAGATACCAACACAACCTCCTATTTTTGCGTTGATCGAAATGGGTGCTGCAATTTTACTTTAGTTCAAGCAGCTGTTGATGCAGTTCCAGCTCTTAGCCAGAAAAGAACAGTATTATGGATCAATACTGGCATATACTAGTAAGTATTAACTATAAGTAGATTGTCTTCCTTAATTTCCAGCTCTCTTTGATATGTCAATCTTATTCTTATCTATACATGCTGTGATTAAATAGTGAAAAAGTCATTGTTCCAAGCGCCAAACCAAACATAACATTCCAAGGACAAGGGTATTTATCGACTGCAATATCATGGAATGACACGGCGAATTCATCACATGGCACATTCTACAGTGGCTCTGTTCAAGTTTTTGGTGCCAACTTCATTGCTAAGAACATAAGCTTCATGGTGAGCAATAAACCTGAAATTAGTTGCACAAACGAAGATACTAACATGTGTGCTGATGTTAAACTATACTTAACGCTAGAATGTGGCTCCAATTCCAAAACCTGGTGATGTTGGAGCGCAAGCTGTAGCAATTAGGGTATCGGGGGACCAATCTGCATTTTGGGGTTGTGGATTCTTTGGAGCTCAAGACACCCTCCATGATGATAAGGGCCGCCATTACTTTAAGGAATGCTATATTCAGGGGTCCATTGATTTCATCTTTGGCAATGCAAGGTCATTCTATGAGGTAATCTCGGCTGTTTTCTATTGTTTTCTTCCTCTCATGCAAATGTCATGACATGAAAGAGAGGTGTGTACTAACTTCCACTGCACATGAGTAAAGCCAGAGGGATCACATTTGCATACGTACGTTTTGAATCACATTACTCAATGAACTCCTGTCTTGTTAAAAGGCTATTAAGTTTGGATTTGAATAATTGAAAAACGTACCGCCACATAATTTGGCAAATAAGATCACGTTAACAAATATATCCGTAGGCCCTTAATTTTATGCAGAAACGTAAAGCATGGAAAATAAAATATTGGGCGGGATTTGAGTCAAATTTCAGTCTGCTAGTTAGATGATATTGAATAAACTGGACGAAACATAATTTCTTCATAATAGCACAGTGATCCAAGTAGGTTACAGATTGTAAATTAGTAGGCTATTGTTCATTAGGATGCATATACCTAAAATGTTTACTAATAAACTGATACTAACAAATAAGCAGTGAGTGTGTGAACTGTTTGATCTCTCACAGAATTGCCAGTTGGTTTCGATGGCAAACCCAGTAGCCCCAGGATCAAAGAGCATTAGCGGAGCCCTTACAGCGCATGGCAGAGCTTCAAATGAGAACACTGGGTATGCATTTGTGAACTGCTTTGTTGGAGGGTCTGGAAGGGTTTGGTTAGGTCGAGCATGGAGGCCTTTCTCACGTGTGGTGTTTATCAACACAACAATGACTGACATCATAGCTCCAGAAGGCTGGAATGATTTCAATGACCCAACAAGAGACCAGTACGTAAACAATTAGCGCTTGCAACACATTAATCATTCATTTTCAAGTTATCTAATAGGTTTTTAATAACTACTGCTCATTTTCCACTGCTTGCCAAAAGTGCTTTTGCTCGCATTCGACAGAACAGATCGATATAGTTAAAAGTGTTTTCAGATATATAACAAAAGTACTATTGAAGAGAAAATTAACACTGCTACAGAACGTACAACTGCAAACTGTATTTAATTTTATTATTCCAATATATTCAACTACGTACTATGCTTATTATGTATGTAATGCAGGACTATATTTTATGGAGAATACAACTGCTCAGGTGCAGGAGCTAATTTGACCATGCGGGCATCATATGTACAGAGACTCAATGACACTCAAGCTTCTTCTTTCTTTAATGTGTCCTTCATTGATGGAAATGATTGGTTACAACCCATTAATGCTAACTAGCATCTTGATCTCATTAATATATAACTAATTAGTTCCTTCTCATTCATACTTGGGAACTATGTAAATTAACTGCATATATACCGTGTACCAATTTGATTACAAGTACATTTGCAACAATTAGGGTTATTATCACAAATGGTACCTGAACTATATATCAATCTTATCGATGGTACCTGAACTTCAATTTTGATCACAACCAGTACCCGAACTTTTCGATTTCATTTTAAATGGTACCTAAGGCCACCTTCAGTCACTATTCCGGCCAAAAAAGGCAAATCTAAAATAAAAAAAAATTAAAAAAAAAGTTCAAGGCAAGTCTATTACCAAAAAAAATCATCACTATATATTATCGCAACCCTTGAAATCATCAAAGATCATCACTATGATCGCCTTACATGCTGTTTTTAGTCGGAATAGTGACCGGAGGTGGCTCTAGGTACCATTTAAAATGAAATCGAAAAGTTTGGGTACTGGTTGTGATCAAAATTGAAGTTCAGGTACCATCGATAAGATTGAGGTATAATTCAGGTACCATTTGTGATAATAACCCCAACAATTAATTAAGAAATAAAAAAAAGATGCATAGATGTTTAATTTGCTCCCAATTACATGCTTGGTTTATTTATTTATTTTTATTAAGGGGATTGGAAGTAATTGTGAAGATTAATTTACTTGGATGATGCTTCTTTATAAGTTGGTTAGGGATCGACAACCTTTCTTGGCTCGTGCAAGTCATTGATAATGACAAAATTTCCAGATGACTCCGTGGTGATGATCTGTCACACAGTTGTAATCTTTTCAAGTGAACGATGAATCAAAATTTCCGTTTCTAAAAAAAATAAAATAAAAAAATAAAAAAAATAAAAGACATGAGGCTTCTTTATCACTAATATCACACAACTAATGTTAAAGAAGTTGTTACGCGTGCATGATGAAGAAATTGTATGGATGGCCTACCCATCTCACCACATTAATTAGCTACATATAAAAACGCCAGGACGTAGCCTGCCAGGATCTAGATTTGGGTGGACTAGTTTAAGGCTTGCTTACAAGAATTTTTTTTATTTGTCGATGATAATTAGATAGATTTTGGCACTAAATTTTAGAAGAAAAACTAATAGAGAATGTTGTAAGCAAAGAAAAAGAAAAGGAGAACAAAATGTGGAAAGAGCAAAGAAAAACAGACAATATTTTCCCTTAAGAGAAGAAATTTTTTAAAAATACTAATAGGAAAAATTAATAGAAAAGTCGTAACAAGAAAAGGGAAAAAGAAAAAGGAGCCGTGACCACTTACCCAATTTCAGCATAAACATTGCCCACTTACTCCACTAAGAGTTTTTTAACCCCATTTGCCCAATCTAACCTCTAGTGACAGTTTTGCCCCCTATTAAACTCTTTCCTCTCAGACTCTCTCTCTCTCTCTCTCTGTGTCGCGCCCCACCTCCGGCTTCGCTCTCTCTCTATCTCTATGTGCCATGGCTGCTCCGGCGGCTTCGGGCCACCACCTCCATCAAGTCTCCACCGACATCAGAGACGATCTCAACCGTCATGGGTCCCCCAAGCCAGCCCCAAGATCGGAGCACTGCATCCGGATTCGAACTCAACCTCCGAGCGCCGCCGTCACCCGAACCAGACTCTCTCTCTCTCTGCCATGGCTGCTCCGGCGCCCCACCTTCGGCTTTGGGCCAACAACTCGATCGATCCACCTCCGGCGTCGCCGTCATCCAAACCACAGATCCAACGATCCAAGGCCCATTGCAACAACTCAGCCCCGCCGCCGATCCGACTCCGATCCCAGCCTGAATCGACTCCTCTCCAACGTCGCCGTCACCCTAAAACACGCCCCGACCACTCCTGCATCGGCCTCACACTCAGGTGGGTGCCCAGAGAAATTTTTTTTTCTTTTTCGGTATCCTGATATTTTTTTTAATTTTTTTTTTGTATCTGTAATGTATTCATTTTGGTTCACTTAAGGGTAATAATATGATTATTGAGGCAATAATATGATTATTAGGAGGCAATAATATAAGTATTGGGGGGGCAATAATATGATTACTGGGGGGCAATAATATGATCAATTGTGCCTGTAGTGTATTCATTTTGGTTTTGGGAGTTTATACAATTCACTGGACGGCAATAATATGAGTATTGGGGGGCAATAATATGATTACTGGGGGGCAATAATATGGTTACTGGGTATTATTAGGGGGCAATAAATTCAGACACCGGAATCCCGACACCAGTCCGGTAGCCGGATTTCGGTCATCGGTTGTCGGATCCCGGTCATCGGTCGCCGGATTTCCATCACCGGAGTCGGCGGCCGACCACTGGTCACCGAAGTCCGGCAAGGTGGAGGATGACTTCTCCCTCTAAGTGAGAAAGAAGGAGAGGGCAAAAAAGTCCCAAAAATAAATAAAAAAGAATAAAAAAGAATTAATTGGGTATTAGGGAAATAATCCCTTAGAGTGTTTTGGGTAAACGGGGTTAAAAAAACTGTTAGTGGAGCAAGTGGACAATTTTTAAGCTGAAATTGGGTAAATGATCATTTCCCCAAAGAAAAAAGCAAAAGGGAGGAGAAAATGGGGAAGAGAAATTTTAAATACACACCCCAAACTACTTAATACACATCCCTATTATTTTATAGGGCTAAATACAAATTACTACCCTGTGATTTAGGTCCAAAATCAATTCAGTCCCTGAACTTCTAATTTCATCAAAAACACCACTGCACTTTCAATTTTGATCTAATAGGTCCAATTTGTTAGTTTTCCGACAATTGAGTTATTTAACTTGTTAATGTGGATCATATATGGCCTATGTTTTATGATGTGGTGTCGAGGTGGTCTGCATTGTCAATTTAGGAGTGAGTCCTACTATGAAAAATAAATAGTTTTTCAACAAATAATCCAACTATTTGAAAGAATATTAACGAATTGGACCTATTAGATCAAAATTGAAAGTGCAGGGGTGTTTTTAATGAAATTAGAAGTGTAGGGATTGAATTGATTTTAGACCTAAACCACAGGGTACTAACTAGTATTTAGCCCTATTTTATATTTCAAATCAGATTTTATAGGTAGATTAAATGACCAAAATAGACATCTATGTATTAGAAGAGAAATAATAATAATCACATCTTCCTTATATTATTCTATAATTATAAACACAATGAATTTCTATACATGGCATCCTCATTTAAAACAAGAATAAAGTTAGAAACCATCTAATTTAAATTTTTCTTAAATAAATTGTAATTAAATGGGGTGAGAGACCAAATAATTTAGAATTTTGAAATCAATTGCATTAAATGTTTTAAAACAGATTGCTTTACTCCCACTTTTTAGTTCATTTTTTCTTCTTCTAAAAGTTATGATTAGTCAATTTATTATCTAATATAAAACATCACAGGTATACAACTTTGTAATTGTTAATTTGTTTAACCATCCAATGACAACTTCGTAGTTCCGGCATTGTAGAGAAACTGCTAATACAGTTTTGGTTGAATGTTCGACTCAAAATTTTATACTTGATCAATAGGGTGTTTGGTGGATGAGAACTCAAATAATACAAAATCTATTTCTAAGCATCTATTTGAACTTTGAAGGGAACAATAATGAATCCTTATGGATTTCCCAACAACTAACACAAGTAATTAATATGGTCAATTATATATACTAATCAAATTAAATAGTAGCCTTAATGTAGTTAAATAATAGTGTATTTCATGGTTTTTTAGTTTAAGGATATTTTAGGCAATTTGGGTTGTGTATTTAGTAAAATGTTAGAATGAGAAATTAAATGGTAGGTGTATTGAGTAAGGAGTGTGTATTAAGTAATTAGGGGTGTGTATTTAAAACTTCTCAATGGGGAAAGAGACAAAAAAAAAAAACAAAAAAAGAGGAACTAAAGAGAAGAAAATGATGCAAAAAAGGGAGAAAGATATGGGTTAATAACAAAGAAAACAGCCCTAGGAGACTCAAACCCAAGTCTACACTTTACAAAGAGTTAAAGTGCTTGTCACTTTGCCAACTGAACCAAAGTCAGAGCCTTATTCAAGAAGCACACTTATAGTATGTAAAAGATTGGAAGAATTTTGAGTTGGGCTACAGCCCATCACGTGGATACGTCCCTGATTAACACCATAATGAAAGTTGTTGCGCAAGCCAAAGTAAGGTAAGTGAGAGATCGCTCATGTTTTATCAGCCTGAACAGTACCAAATAAATTAAATAAATGGTATACTTTGATCCTCACCTAGCTATAGACAGTTCTTACTAGTACTACGATGAAAATCGTGATTAACTTCTATACAACTAGTGGGTAAAGCTTTAACTCCATCTAGTGGATCATTAGTCTCATAACTCATATATGTGCTGAATATTATTATGAGAATATGACACTTGAGTTGCAGGGGGTTATTGAAGGGGAAAGACTTTGTGGGTGTAGCGGGTAAAACAGAAAGACGCACATGGTGCAATTTTAGATAATAGAGATCGAGAAACATACATGGTCTGATTAATTTGGGATTTGGGAGTGTATTCAGTGCACCTACAGTGTTTGGGCACTGACAGCACGTGGTCACGTGCCTAACGTTTTAAAAGCGTCCGTTAGTTTAGAATTGGTTAGTCAATATATAAAGTCTGTCCACAAAAAAAAGGTGAAAGGCAGTAAGTCGAAAATTTTACCATCCCACACGCAGTGCTCGTGGGAGTAACTTCTTAGCCTCCAAGGGTTGCCGCCGACTCCGGTTTTCTCAAATCTGAGACGAGAGAAGAAGATTTTGAGTTGCAGCATGTATTTGAATCGTCGGCACCGTTAATCGATCGTTCATAGTCGAGCGGGCCAAGTTCGTTCTGATATGATCCCAATCTGAGTGACACTTGGAAGTTGCTATGTGGAGATCACATGATTCAACTTAGGCATGAGGCTCATATTGTATGTGCAATTACACGTTAAATGATTAGGCAACAACAGTATCGAGTCCTTTAATTTGTTTCTGTACTAAGCCAGATGCTCTTTTAAAGTTTGTGACATGTATATGATTAGTTTAATCTCACTCTCAGTGTGCATTGTGTTCCCTTTCTACCATGATTTCCTGATGCCACCCAAGTCTTAAATTTCACAGAAGGGTGACCTCACAACAAAAGTAAAGAAAAACTATATCAAGTTGAGTTAAAGCAAAACAAGTACTGTAAAAAGGGAAGATGAGGACTTAATTTTGATCAAGATTAAAGCCAATGCAAATGAGAAGTGGCAGTTAGGCGAGATCAATCAGAGGTCTTTTTGTTAATAGCTTCAAATAAAGATCTAGGTCAACTGAAGATTTCTTACATGTCAAACCTTCTATCAAAGGCTTTAATAAATACACAATGATCACCAGGTGGAAGACTACTAGTTCTCAAATGCACCCTGGTCACCAGGAGCAACATGAGCAGTTAAACAAAATTTGTGAAGTAATCTTTCAGTTGAAGTAAACAAAAAAGTCTAAATATACCATGTAATGTGCAAGATGTATGGAATTGAGGGAGGAAATGAGGAGCTAATATTTACAGTCGGATTGATTGACAAAGTACAAGCCAAAATGATATGACCAATTTAATAAACCACGAGTAGATCGATATATGGCTGAAACATAGCAACTATAAATCAAAAGCATAAGAGCATTAGTATCAATGGGAACACATAAAATCCATTGTCCACAAGGTTTCATTAGTATGCAGTTTTAAATAGAAAGGCTATTGATCAATGCATATCCAAGAGGTAACATAATACAACAGTCTGAATTCAAAAGGCCATTAGTATTTCCATAAACCCATTGTCCTTGATATAAACTATCCTAGAACTACACATCCATATTGTTCAGTTACTGGAACAGTAACGTGATGATTACAGATTTTTCCGAAACTAATCCCAGACCAGTTGTCAAACCTGACTGAACCATTTCCTAAACTTTGGAAAGCGACCTGTAGAAAAATATGATAAATTATATGACTGAAAGTAAATTGATTTAAATTACAAACATAATCAAACATTGAAGATATGAACCCAAACAATGTTAAGGTTTAAACACCCTATATGTATGCGTAGCTTGTCACTCCCCAATCCCAACATTATGACATAGAGAACTATGACTACAATACAGAAAACAAAAAGCAGAAGAAGAGAAGAGGAAAAAAAAAAAAAAAAAAACTGCATTTAAAGAAATTCAATTTGGAAGTTGGAACTACACTATTGCTTCTTTCAAAAGTCTAGTATGTTTTTACCATACAAATATAGAAGATACAGATTTCAAAAGAACACATTCACAAATCCCTTACACCTAAGGGATCAGACCCAAAAGGTTTAGAAGATAGTAAGTTAGTAAATAGTAACACAAAAACAAAAAGAAAGGAAGAGTGGCAAAATTAAAACTCCATGAACTCTGCACTCATTCCATAAGCTGCATCCTAAGGATCTGCTCAATAGAAATTCTTTGAGAAACAATTCTCAAACAGCTTAAGGGTATGTCAAAAGGTACTTAATAGGGATTTAACCAACTCAGAAACTAAACTAACAGAACCCGGAAATGAATGTCAACATAGTTCCAATCCTCCCAAAAGGAAATAAGGAAAAGAAATTAGATTGAAAGAAATCGACCTTAGAACTCTGATAAAAACCCAATCTTCTTCCTCTCATCAATAGTCAAACCAAAGTCTCAAGTTGTCTCTCTCACACCATACTTGCTCAAAAGATCCCTCATCACCACACGAGAAAAGTCTAATGTTCTTCTCTCTTTAAACACAAGTTCTCCCAGCAACAAAGAGCACCCATTGTCCACACTCTTCCAGAAAACTTTTAGATAGAACCAAAGTGAAAAACAAAAAGGCAAAATAATATATAGATAAACTAAAAGGTGTAGATAAAAGTTTCTATACCTTGTACAGTTGCTATCAAGGAAAGAGCATGAGCAGGAGACTACACAACTTCCGCTTTGATTTGTTCAACATAAGTTCCCTGCCCAAGAAAATAGCACTTTCAATACAAAACTCATCTCTATCCAGAAGCCATGTTTTAGATGATTTCTAGAGTCTAGAGTATATTATGCAGGTAAACTACTCCAAGTGACCATTTACTCTATTATGCTAAACATGAGGAAGTTGCCACAACCAACAGAAACCTTTGGTTACAGTCTATGTAATCAAAAACAAGACGAAATGAGGAGAGTTGGAATACAAAGATGTAATTATGCAATCCTATTTGCACGAATGAACAAACAGAGTATAGACCTCGGTATATGAAAAAAATTGAAATGTCCTGATAGGATTCTATATTTCTATGTCCTCAAAAACCATCAACAACACAAAAAGAAATCGACTTTGCTCCATAATTTGGATTCTCTAATCTAAATTGACTACACCGTATCAGTACAATCAACTCAATCGAAGCAAATATGTAGCAAACTCAATAGCCCGACTGCTCTAATTAACCATTAACATCAACTTAATTAAAAAAAGAAAATGAAATTTATGATTCTCAGAACTAAATTGAGCATATTGAATATGGGGTTTGCAAACCTGAGATCATTGAAGGAGAATCGGTCCCTGGATCATCTCCTTAACGAAAACCACATGATTTTGTTCTCTCCAAACTAATTATCAGAGCGTACGATTTGATTGCATTCCGATACGGATTTTGACGATCGCCGACGAAACGCAGCGTTTTGATCAGCATCTAGTCTCTCTGAGCAATGAGCAGGGAGGTGCGAATGTGTTTGATTCTCATCACAGAAGAGAGGCGAAAGAAACAGAGATTGGGTTTCTGAATTGAAATTTCTAGGTCGCTAGTCGGGGATGAACAACAGAGATACAATTTTGATTTTGTTTTCAATATCACAAAATAAAGATGTGTCTACTAGCTTTGTCTAACTTATCCATTGGTTATAGATAAATGTATACCATTAAATATGGACACGGTCAATGATAATGAATACGGTCAAAACCCGATCATTGGATGCGATATTTTAGATATTATATGCATATGATAAAAAAAAAATTTCACATTTATACTCCTATATTTATTCATGACAATTTTCAAAGAACAATTTAATTGAGAGTGCAGTCACAGGTGGATGCCTGTGCAGTTGCAAACCCTCTTGAAAGCTAGAGTAATGACAAAGCCATTATCAATGTTTTAGAGGAAAGCTAGAGTCAATAAAACATTTTTCTCTTAATAATAGTATAAATTTCCTTTAAAAAAAAATAATAGTATAGATTAAAACAAAAAATAATATTTTACTTAAATAATGTAGTTTATTAAAAAAAACCTATTATAAAACGAGTGAAAATGATATTCAAAATTAAATAAAATGTCTATAAAAATATTTTTACTTCAACTTTCTGTAACCAATATATGTGTTAATTTTTTTTTTTTGGAAGTATTATTGATGTAATGAAGAAAAGAAAAAAATAAATAAAAACCAAGAAAAAACCCAAGAAAACAAACAATGGCAGGGGTCGAACCCACATAACTCTTTTCATAAACCTACGCCTTTGCCGCTGTTCCATTCCAAGCATTGTTGGTGTTAAGCCCTCTACTGGTTCTCTTTTTATAATTACAGTAAGGAATCAGAACCCAGAAATCTAGAATCTAGAAGCAAATCTGGGTGATGGAACGATTCTTCCGTTCTTCTTCGACCTCCTTCAGATACATCAGTTTTCAAATCTATTGATGGCTCTATCCTTCGGCCCCAAACTCATTTGGGAAGGAAGGCCCGACCTTTCGTTTTCCGGCGGCAATGGAAGCAGCGGCGCCGACCGACGAGACGCCAGCAGAGGAGGTGGCGAGAGTTACGGCGATTGGAGCCGTGGAGATGAGAATGAGTAGGCCTCGTCAACGGGCCGGACCTTGCTATATTTTTAAATAATGGCAGGCCGGGCTTTATTGTAAATCGAATGATCCAAGCCCGTCCATATAATGCGGGCCTTGCGGGCTTTTTCGGGCCGGACCTTGCTGGCTTTATTTATAATTTTATTTATAAATAAATATTTAAAAACACCAATATTTTTTATTTATTTTTTAATCAAGCTTTGAAAATTCATTGGATAATAATCAAATACAACCAAAGGGTGTCTATATTGTACCAAAAAAAAAAATCTATATTTATATATAGACACTAATTTTGGAATAAATAGACACTAATTTATTTATAAATAAATTTTTAAAGACACTAATTTTTTATAAATCTATATTTGTATATCATACACTCCAAAGAGCAACCTCTAGCAATTTAAAGAAAATAGGAAAACCGACCGGTGGATGTGATTATTACAATAAATTATGAGTGTGGTAAAAAAGTTAGCCAATTTCACCATATTTTCGAACCCGATCGAATTGGTCAACCGTTGTCACTTGCATGTCTTCTTGGTTGACCGATGACATGACGACCGCGAAACGTGCTTATTTTTTCACATCACGTATGTAAATATTTAATCGATAGATATGTGTGGACATAAGATAAAAAATTTCAATTTTAATTACAAATACGTTGGCCTATACCAATTTGCCTCCTAAAGTTGTAGACTTATACATTGCATTTAAATTGTTGAGGTCCATTCTAAAGCAACCATGAAGTGAAAGATGAATTTGGAGAAACCAACCGCTAGATGGAGAGATTGTAATATTTCATGGTGGTTGTAAAAAATCCAGCCAATTTGGTGCTCGTTTCGAATTCAATCAACTATGTCAAACCTAGTTACTCTTATAAACCTATATTTATATATCACACACTCCAAAGAGCAACCTCTATCAATTCAAAGAAAATGGAAAAACAGACCGTTGGATGTGATTATTACAATAAATTATACATGTGGTTAAAAATTAGTCAATTTCACCATAGTTTCGAATCCGATCGGATTGGTCAACCGTAATCACTTGCATGTTTTCTTGGTTGACCAATGGTGTGATGACCGCAAAACTTGCTTTTTTTTTTTACATCACTTTTGTAAATACTTCATTAATGGATGTGCGTGGACATAAGATAAAACTTTCAATTTTAATTACAAATATGTTGGCCTATACCAATTTGCCTCCTAAAGTTGCATGACTTATACATTGCATTTAAATTGTTGAGGTCTATTCTAAAGTAACCATGAAGTGGAAGATGAATTTGGAAAAATCAACCGCTCGATGGAGAGATTGTAATGTTTTATGGTGGTTGTAAAAAATCCAGCCAATTTATTTCTCATTTCGAATTCGATCAACTAGGTAAAACTTAGTTACTCTTATAAACCTATTACCTATATGTATATATCATACACTCAAAGAGCAACCTCTATAAATTCAAATAAAATGAAAAATCCGACCGGTGGATGTGATTATTACAATAAATTATGAGTGTGGTAAAAAATTTAACCAATTTCACCATATTTTCGAATCCGATCGGATTGGTCAACCGTTGTCACTTGTATGTCTTCTTGGTTGACCGATGACATGACGACCGCGAAACGTGCTTATTTTTTCACATCACGTATGTAAATATTCAATCAATGGATATGCGTGAACATAAGATAAAAATTTCAATTTTAATTACAAATACGTTGGTCTATACCAATTTGCCTCCTAAAGTTGTATGACTTATACATTGCATTTAAATTGTTAAGGTCCATTATAAAGCAACCATGAAGTAGAAGATGAATTTGGAGAAACCAACCGCTCGCTGGAGAGATTGTAATATTTCATGGTGGTTGTAAAAAATCCAGCCAATTTAGTTCTCGTTTCGAATTCGATCAACTAGGTCAAACGTAGTTACTCTTATAAACCTATATTTATATATCACACACTCCAAAGAGCAACTTCTATAAATTCAAATGAAATAAAAAAAACCAACCGGTAGATGTGATTATTACAATAAATTATGAGTGTGGTAAAACATTTAGCTAATTTCACCATATTTTCGAATCCGATCGAATTGGTCAACCGTTGTCACTTGTTTTTTAGAATATATATGCACATATTCTATATAGAAGTATGAGAATTTCCACACACACACACACACACACACACACATATATATAAACATGTATGTATATATATATATGTAGGACTAATTTCAGTTTACCCCCCTGAGGTTAGGGGTCGTCATCATGTTAGTCCCTCTAGTTTCAATTTAATCAGTAACACCCTTGTATTCTCCAAATTCATCAGCCGTGTCCAATTTCTACTATTCCGTCCAATTTGGACCGTTAAGTCTGACTTTGAGGGCTAAAATGGTCATTTCAAGACAAAAAAAAACTTTAAAAAAAAAAAAAAATTTCTTTTTTTCGTTTTTTTTTTTTGCATTTTTTTTCATTAAGTTTTTTTTTTCCATTTTTTTTATTTTCTTTTTCTTTTTCTTCGCTTATTATTATTATTATTATTATTATTATTTTCTTTTATAATTTTGTCTTCAACCTATACACCACAAGTTATAATAGGTTTATAAAAACAAAAAAAATACTCTAGGTGGTTAAAAAGCCGCTCGCTGGTCTACGATATTTGTGATATATCTCCGATAAAGCGAAGAATTTTAGTATATATCTGTAAAATATAATAGGTTTATAAAGTGAAGAATTTTAGGATATATCCTCAATAAAGTGAAGAAATATGTATAAAATATGATTAAAAAAATAAATACAGATATTTCTTCACTTTATTGGGGATATATCCTAAAATTCTTCGCTTTATCGAAGATGTTCCACAAATATCGTAGACCAGCGAGCGAAGAATTTTAGGATATATCCCCAATAAAGTGAAGAAATATCTGTATTTATTTTTTTAATCATATTTTACAAATATTTCTTCATTTTATTGGGGATATATCCTATTATTCTTCACTTTATAAACCTATTATATTTTATAGATATATTTTACAAATATATCCTAAATTTTTTCGCTTTATCGGAGATATATCACAATACGATATGCGAGGGACTTTTTAACCACCTAGAGTATTTTTTTTTTTTTTTATAAACCTATTATAACTTGTGGTGTATAGGTTGAAGACAAAATTTATAAAAATAAAAAATAAAAAGAAACACCTCGAGTATTTTTTTTTTTTTTTATAAACCTATTATAACTTGTGGTGTATAGGTTGAAGACAAAATTTTTAAAAAAATAATAATAATAAGCGAAGAAACAGAAAAAAAAAAAAAAAAAAAGATTTTTTTTTATATATTTTTTATAATTTGGAGCTCAAAATTACCATTTTACCCCATACGTGGGGCCCACATAACAGATTTAACAGCCAATTTGGACGGAGGTCCAAAAATTGTACAAGGCTGATGAATTTGGAGAGTACAAGGGTGTTACTGATTAAATTGAAACTCGATGGACTAACATGATGACGACCCCTAACCTCAGGGGGGTAAACTGAAATTAGTATATATATATATATATATAAACACACACACACATATCTATTATATATATATAAACATACACACACATTTATATCTACATATTTATAAACACACACACACACATATATATATATAAAATAGTTTACAGGCTTTTACTGGCCAGGCCTAGCGGGCTTTTGGCGGGCCGGGCCGGGTTTTTGCCGGCTTTTTGGCGGGCCTCCATCGGCCCACCAAGGCGGGCTTTTGCGGGCTTTTTGACGGGCCGGGCCGGGCCAAAAGCCATGTGGGCCTCCATCGGCCCACTTGATCCGCGGGCTTTTTGATGAGGCCTAAGAATGAGGACTCGAAACCCACCCTCAATTCCCTCCTCCCCTCTTCCTTTGCCGTGGAGATCAGATTAAGCCTCAAATTTTACCTGGTTTAATTAGAAAATTTGAATATTTACCCATCTCATGTGTTTCTACCATGTTGACCAAACTTTTTTTGGGTTTCAATTCTGTTAACAGACGTTAGTATAGATGTTAGTGCCATCTGGATGGCTGGATGAGCTGAAAGGCTCAGATTACATATAAGCTATTATTTAAAGAAGGATAATGCCACATGTGAGTCAGTGTTTTTACACCGACGGTGCATGGAATCCGTTTCCAACAAACAACCCAGCAAGAGTAGAGTTAAATATTCTGACCACCCTCAAAACGATGTCGTTGTATATTCTCTTTCTTGTCCGCATATGAAAAAATTAAAACGTCGTAATAATTTGAATATCCCGCCTGTTTTTTTTGTCAATCCCGCCTAATACTCTAACCCCAATAGCGCAACCCTAAACCTGACATCTCATGGTCATAAAATATATATATATATAAATACATATCATGTTCATGACAAGCTTTCGAGTAGAAAATTTTCTTGTTAATTCTAAGTTCTGAATATTCTGTATAGTTATTTTAGTTTGAAGATAATCGTCTTAATTGATATCTCAGAAGGTTAATCTCTTTTTCTTCTTTTTTTCACAATACACTATATGACTAATATATATACACATATATATATGAGGTCGAATTTATCATTTATAATTTTAGATTTTTTGCAAAATCACAAAATAAAGATGTGTCTATTAACTTTGTCTGACTTATTCATTGGTTATAAATAATTGTATATTGTTAAATATCAAAACGGTCTTTGATCATAAATATGGTCAAACCGACCATTGGATCCGAGCTTTGGATATTATATGAACATGGTAAAATTCTGACCTACTGTCATATTCATTTCAATCTTGATCTATGTGGCCAATTTAATCTACATTTATACACTTATATTTATTCATTATATTTTTCGAAGACTAGTTTAAAAGAGAGCAGATGCTAGACTGAACATTTTTACGCTGGTTGATTGAGCTCATCCGTATGAGAGTGTGGTCGCGAACCTCTTGAAAATCAGAGTCGTAACACAGCCGTTATCAGCATTTTAGAAAAAATGATATTTCTATAATAACTTGAATGAGAGTTGACCGCCTTGATCGTGGCCGAAATGACAATGTACAAGGCCAATCTTTTTCACACTAAGCATAGTAGTGATATTACTGCATAGAGGATACACGGACAAAGTTGAATCCACCAATTTTCATTTTTCATTTCTCATATCGACTAAATATTGATATTTCTAGTAGGATTGTTTAACTTCTTCATTGGTTAAATAGAAATGTATGCCTTTCAAAACGAACATGGTGAACAAGAAATTAAGAGACTGGTCAAATCGACCGTTGGATATGATGATCGATCGGGATTTTACATACATATGGTAAAAATCTTAGCCACGTTCGTTCTCTATTTGACTCGATCCAACCTACTATACTCTTTTTTTTTAGAACGAACCTACTATTCATTAATTTATACCCTTGTATTTATTCATTAGAATTTTTAACAAGCAATTTAATTCAAATGAGCTCCTAGGTTGAAAATTTGTACAATAATAGTTGAAGCTTCGACATTAAAGCTTGTTGGGTCGCAAACTTTTTTGAAAATTGTTTTCTCAATGTTTTGTTAATATTTTAGAAAGAAAAAGTTTTTTTTTTGGTAAATAACCGTAATCAACGGTTCACTATCTCAATCAAGGCCTAAATGATGACAACCATGGCTAATTGTTTCACACGGTGCATATTACTATGTGCTGAATATATAAACAATGGCAAATCTCTTTTATGTCATTATCGATGTTTCAAATCGCACGAAATCTCTACATGCCTACTAGTGTGGTCAGACTTTTTTACTACTTATATACAAACGTATATCTTCCAAGATAAACAACGTGAACAGAAAAGAAATTTGCTAATTTTTTTTGGATATATGGGGGCCAAAAGGCCCAAAGAACAAAGACAAAGAAAACAATTAGGAAGTAACAACTACATTCCTAGTTCTAACAGTTTCACACAAGTCATCAAGAGCAGCATTAATAACTTGACCGTTGGATGTGATCACTATGGCATAAAATGGCTAAGGTAAAAAATTTACCTTCTTTAGTATTCGCTTAGATGTCGATCCACATTTGTCAACTATATTATATTAATTAAACTAAAATGCCCATAACCAAAATTTTATTTAAGCAACATAGATTTCTAAAGAACGATTTTTTTTTAATTTTTTTTTTTGTTAAGAAGAGGTCGAGCAAGTAATGCGGTTATATAATACTTTCTTTTTAATGATTGAAACAATAAAATTTTATTTCAGTATATTCTTTATTAAAGGAAAAAAACAACAAACATAGAGTTTAAGGTGGAAGCAGCCCGAACCTAGAGAGGGAAAATGATATTCAAAGTTAAATAAAATGTCCAATGAAAATATTTTTACTTCATATTTTTGTAATTAATATAGTTTGTTTATTTATGTAATTCGAAGTCTAAGTATCGTAGTTATTAAAAATAAAAAAAAGATAAACACAAAACAAAATTAAGAAAATTGAAAAACTAATTAATGTAGTTTGTTTATATATGTATTTGGAGGTCTTTTTAAAATATTGTAATTTTGAAAAAAAAAAAAAAGAAGAAGAAGAAGGTGAAAAAGCGAGAAATATAGAATAAAATGAAAACAGAAAACAAAGACTCTGACGATGTGGTGGTTCGAACCCGCATCAGAGAGTGCATAATTATTGGCATCTACCGCTGTACCAATTGCAGTTAGCGACCAGAAAACCCAGAATTCATGTTTGGTTATTGTTCCTCTCTTCTTCGACGTCTTCCTTCAACTTGAAGGTCCATGGGACAATTTAAACGCTGCTCCGATCTGAATTTCAGTGGGATTGGATTGGGATTCTTGTCATCGTCGCCTTGACCGCCGCCGGCTCCGACTAAGTCTGCGGCCCATGATACCAATCCTGCCATCATTCACTCTCTCTGTGAATTTGCAGTGTTGGGGTTTTGAAATTGAAACCAGAAACAGAGCAATTCGTCTATTCCCAAAACATATTTGAGATCGCCGGTCGACTGTTCTACTCCCTCTCTCTGTCCTCTCTGTTGGTTTTGGCTTGAAACTTACCATAGTTTTTACCCTTTTGATAAATTTTACCTTCTTCACCTTTTTTTTTTTTTGATTCAATCTCAGCAAAGTTAACATCTGTTAACCCTTTCAAAAAAAAAAAACATCTGTTAACAAAAAATTTATATGTATGGATGACTCAGATTACATAAATAACCGAGCCTACAAATTAATGGTTGAAATTATCTTTCAATATTAAAATATCCGTCAGTGCAAGTGCACTGACGGTGCATAGAATCCTCTTCCGATTAATTTTAGATAAAAGGGAACGAAGAACTCATATATATATGTGCTGAATATTATTACGAGAATATGACAATTGAGTTGTAGGGCGTTATTGATCGAAGGGGAAAGACTTTGTGTGTGGAGCATGTGAAATAGAAAGACGTACATGGTGAAATTTTAGATAATAGAGATCGAGAAACATATACATGATCTGATCGATCAATTTTAAATAAAAGAGAACGAAAGAACATTAATTTTGTGATTGGAACTCCACAGTTTTACATAAACATAAAATCCACAACTAAGAAGACCCAAAAGAATCATGCATGGTTTCTTTTCTATGTTGGGCAAATCAAAAGATCAAGAAACTGAAACCTGTACGCAGCTACTTCACAATGATTATGTCATTTATGTGTCCATGCCACAGACATAGCTTATATTGGAAATTGATTTTTTTATTCCCCTATTGGTCTAGCTACTATAAACCAATTCATGCAAATGACTGATTCTTAATCATGGTTTGCAGCAGCAATACACTCTGGCATTGTCTCTTAACCAATTAACTTACTACAAATAGGGCTGTCAATTTCAATATGAAATGAAATCCGCATGAAATAAAGCGAGTTGAACCCACACGATTAAAAATCGGTTATTTGCATGTCAATTCGCTAAGATCCATTTAATAAACATGTCATTTACGTATCAATATGATTTGTTTATTAGACAAGTTAGGTGAGCCACCTATTAATCAAATATGTTGGGTTTAAGTTTAAATTTTGGGCACGGTTATTAAATGAATTAGATTTTTAGTTTGTCACTTTATCTATTGTGACACATTTAATACTTTAATATGATACGAACCCGATATGACATGACCTATCGACAACCCTAACTGCAAGCCACCAAATAGTCATACTCATTTTTTGTTTTATTTTGTTTTGCATATGAGTCATTACATGATATACATGTTGTTATAATGAGTAATTACATGAGTCACTACATGCCACCAAGCAGTAATTACTGCATATATATTTGTACATTTGTTAAATAAAATTGAAGTGGAAGAAAATTTTATGCAAATATTAGATCATTCACATTAGATTATTAGAAGAACAACGTGACTAATCAAACAAGTCATAAGAGAGGTACTATTTGCATACTTTGTAAAGAGGAAAGGGAATGTACTACGCTATAAAGAGTAAGTGCATTTTTGTCCAGTCAATTATGTCTCAGCACACTCTCAATTTCACATATATAGAGTTAAATATTCTTTCATGAAAATACAAAGAGATTGGTACGTACCTAGCTAGCTAGGTTGGAAGTTCTCTCAAGATATACAGGATGATGCCCTATATATATATATATGTGTGTGTGTGTGTGTGTGTGTGTGAAAATACAAGGACAGGGATCAATCCTTACTGGGCAGTAGAAACTAAAATAACACACAGAACACCAGATTTTGGTTACGCAGTGAAAACCTCAAATATGAGATTAAAAACACTGCGGGGCTCTTACTCTTGAAAACCCAAAATAAGAATCATCTTATTCAAAAGGATACGTTCTTTTACAAACTTGAATAGCACTAGCTCGGCTACAATGTTTAGACAAAAGTTAACACAAAGTTTGTCTATCTTCTTGAATTCCTTCACTTGAACGATCACAAAACCTTGCTCTTCTTTCTTCACAATCTCTCTACTGATCTCAAGAGAGTTTTTATGCATATGAAAGCATGATCAATAACACTTACACATGGACCAAGCGTATTGACACTTTGTGAAGACTCAAACTCAAGTAAACATGCAAGACTCTATCAATATTCTTGCCTCTCTAGATACCCACCATTTTGCCGTGTAAATTTCTCAAATATATTCAGTACCAACGGCAAAAACCTCTGACCTAAAGATTCTAACCTAGTTCTCATTTAATCATGAAAGAAACTTTCCATATAAGAAATTCAACAAATCTTAAGGAAAATCAATTAGGAATAGACAAGTCCTAAAAACCTTAGGGCATCAACACCACGATTTTAACACTCAGAAAAATCTTTTAAAGACATAAATACATAAAACCTAAAACTTACTTTCCAAAATCGGACTCCACATAAAACTGACTGTTGACTCGGGGATTGCAACACACGTTGCAATCCCATGCATATGCAGATGCATTTACCTGTGATTCTCCGAGATCGGTAAAAGGATTTTGTCAGAACTTTGTATGGGAATGCCAACAAGACATGTACAAGAATTGTACCTACAATATGTGATCTTAATTATAATTTGATCAATCCGAAAATCTCAGTATTCTCCAGCAAGCTTTCCTTCCCATCTCCCTAGAATCACAATACGATGAGTCTGAAAACCAAATGTTTAACATGTTTTGTTTTTCTTTTTGCAGTTCTTTTCGCATCTAGACATCTTATCACTAACCGAAACTCACCATCGAGAACTTGGTCAAGCTATCTCTCATATAAGTAGTCTGATGATGTGGATAATAAGCATTCAAGAAGACTCTTTGCATATCGGCCTAAGAGAGAATAGATCTTGGCTTGAGCTTATGAAACCATGTGCGTGCTTGATCTTTCAAAGAGAATGGGAATAATCGAAGCTTCAAACCTTCCAAAGTTAAGCCTCCCAAGTGCATAGTGGAACATATGGCATCAAACTCAATTATATGATCATAGGGCCTCTCACTAGCTATGCCATGGAAAGTAGGGAGAATAGACAACATGTTAGGCTTGATCTCAAAATTGGCATTTGTCGGAGGAAGCACAATGCAAGATGGAGCATTTACAATGCTAGGACATGAATAATGGCTCAAGGGAAGCTCCTCCTCATCTTGTGGTATTCGACGCTCGTCACCCATATCTACTACTCGAATAGGAGACCTAGAAGGTGCTTGTGAGCGATGTCTTGGTCTCCTAACTCTCCTTGTTGGTCTTCCTCTAGGTAGTCTTTGCAAAACACAACCACTTCTCAAATTGATAGGTAGTAGAGTGTCGCTCATATACCTACGAAGGATCAATAAGAAATCGAGTATCTCAATAATCAAAATATAAGCAAGATAAGCACCAATTCAACTCACGAAAAATTGACAAGTAATTAGAGGGGTGAAGAGAGAATTAAACACAAGTAGTACTAAATTTGACTAGACTAACCAAATCAAAATGAAAAATAAATAAAGAAACTAGATATATAAGTAAAAATAAAAATAAAAGTATGCTAAAAGTGACCCAAAATGCCAATTACCAAGGGATTAAGATCCGAAGACCCTAATCCCCGGCAACGGCGCCATTGACTTGACTCATAAACTCTCACAAGCGTACGAATCGTTGCCAAGTAAGGGAAAGTATTTGAACCTTGATTATCGTACCTCGGGGATTAGGCGTTGGACCTAACCGAGGTAATTGGCATTTTGGGTCACTTTTAGCATACTTTTACCGGCGGATTTGGTGGTATTAGATATGGATGATGAGCCTCATTGTGACAAGGACATACCTATCATTCTTGGTAGACCTTTCATGGCGACCGCGGGGATAAAAATTAATGTTCAAAAGGGCACTATCAAAATGAAGGTATTGGGCGAAAAAGTATTACTCAAGAGGATTGAACCCATTTACCCTCCGGAGGTGGTAAAAAGTGTGCTTTCTATTAACTTGGTCAAGGGCAATGAAGCAAAGAGAGATAGAATTTTTGGCCCATTGAACCAAGTCCCACACCACAACCAAGAGTCATTGGTATCTAGTTCTTCCTCTCCTTGCCAAGTGTTTGCAATTTCTACTCTTGATGAGCTAAATGTGAACGCGGATCCCCCATTAAGTGAGGAGCAAAAGAATCAAATCAAGACAATAGGGGAGATTTGTGGGTTGAAAAAGAAGAAGAAGAAAGGGTATCTTGAGTGGAACACTCCGGTGAATATCAAGTTTCTTGCATCATCTTGTGGAGGTTCTAGTTCTACTAAAGCTTGTGTGGGTGGAGGTGGAAAGAAGGAGCCACCTTGAAGAAACCAAGTTTCATAGACCGGCTTGGGGCCGTCTTTAAAAACAAGCGCTTCTAGGGAGGCAACCCTAGGTGTTTTTGAAATTTCCTAGTTTATTTTGCATCAATAAGGCTGTTTAGCCATCTTTTTGGGAGGTTGGGAGGTGGTTGAAGTGTGGAGAATAAGGAGATATTTTGAGCTACAATTCTTGTGTGGAGGTCATTGAAGATGATTTTGGGTTGTGAGTTGATGGGATTAAGATCACGAGCGTAATGGAGGACCCTTGTCCTTATTCCTTGATGAGCTATTTGTGATGCATTGCTCTTAGACACTACACATTTCTCAATGGAGTTGATCTTTTTATGAGCACCTAGAGCTATTATGGAGCATACGTAAAGGAAGTCAAGGCCTTGTGCCTTGAGGTTGGTGTCTCATATTAGTCTTCTCCAAGGGTCGTGAGCAATGGAGGGTCGACAAAGGGGGTTTTCCGTAACTTTACTCCGCATTTAGATTTTTATTTTCATAGTTAATTTTTGTGCTTTTTCTCGGACTTCACTCTCATGCCTAACTCCGACACGGATTTAGCTTTCGAGCTCACTTTACAACATTGAGGACAATGTTGGTTTTAAGTGTGGGGGTGAGGGCTCGGGTGCCCTATTTTCGTCACTAAAAAAAAAAAATATTAATTAGATTAGCTTTATGTAATTATATTTTAGTGGTTAATGCATTTTTCCAACCCCAATGACGAGCCATGGACTTAACTTGTTGTGATTGTGGATAGATTGAGCATGATCTAGGACTTTGAATTTGTTTTGTAATTGAGTGCATATGTGATCTATGCTTGACTATATGTGTGCACATAGCCTATGGTTAGGTTCATTCATCATAGTTAGAAAAGCATATAGATTATTCAATTAACCTGCATGCCCTTATTTGTGAGCTTTTGTGCCTATATCTATAGTGTATGCATTGTTCATTCACTTTTTCTTCATGTGTGTACAATTTCATGACATTGCGTATCTAGAACTTGCTTGAGACCTCTCGAGGCTACTTTTAGCTTGCGATGGGATAGAAAGGATTGAGGCAATTAGGCTTAATACCACCATGGCCAAAGAAGCATGTGCCCAAAAATATTTATCACTAGATTGTCACTTTGAGCCTATGTACATATTTAGTTTTTTTTGTTCATTCGCACCACAAATCCCTACCTAGCCTAAACACTTTTATCTTACCCTTCCATGGTAGTTGGTGAAGCGATTCGAGAGAATGACTTTATGTTTGAGTGCTTCAAAAGAAAAAAAAAAGGTCAAAAGTGTGAGGTTACAAAAGAATAAGTGTGGGGGTGTGTGTGTGTGTTTAAAAAAAAAAAGAAAAAAAAAAGAAGAAGAAGAAAGTTTGTGAAAATAGAAAGAAAGTTCAAGGAAAAGAAAAGTAGAAGATCATCTTCCAAGTACTTTGTGCACCATCTGTGTCTCACCACCTCTTTAGTATCACCCATTGTTTCTGCTCTCAGCATCCCAAATGCTGCGAATCATAAACAGGAAGATGATGTTTTTCCCCCTCGAATTCCTCCCTCAGACACAAACACAACCTCCTATCTTAGCGTCGATCAAAATAGGCATTGTAATTTCACAAAGGTGCAAGCAGCTGTTGATGCAGTTCCAGAACATAGCCAAAAAAGGATAGTAATATTGATTAAAAGAGGAATTTACAAGTAAGACGTTGATTATATTGCAATCGTTTTTCCCAGCTCTTCCTCAATTTATCAAAATTTTGTATTTATTTTGTGTGTGTGTGTGCGCGCGCGCGTATGAATTATGAATAATGAGAAAGTGGTGGTTCCAATTAGCAAACCAAATATAACATTTCAAGGAGAAGGGTATTTATGGACTGGAATTTCTTGGAATGACACGCACAAGTCATCAAACAACACACAACTTAATGCCTCTGTTCATGTTGCTGGTGCCAGCTTCATTTCTAAGAACATAAGCTTCAAGGTGAGTAAGTAACATTTTTAAATCATGTAAGGTGTACAATTTTACTTACTTGAATATATATATATATATATACACACACACACACACATATTAGGGGAAGGTTCTGAAGAGGACATCCGCAACCCAGAAAAAGTGCGGACATCCTTCCTCCGGGTTCGATCAAGCTTCGACGGCGGCGTTTCTGTTGCCGGATGGAACCAGGCCACGATGTGGAGCAGTTCAGAAGCGGCTGGACTCGTCGACGAAGGGTTCGAAGTGGAGCTCGATGAGCTTCCATAGTTTCCGGCGAGCTCGCCGCGAATCGTTGAGAATCCAATCAGCTGAGCCTTTGCCTGGATGGTGACGCCGTCCGGAATGTCCAGGGGGTCGTCCGGCAACTGCAGCACAGCCGTCGCCACCTTCTTGACGTCGGAGGAGGGACGTCCGCAACAGAAACGCCTATATATATATATATATGTATTACATATGTATAGCTGACATATATAACTATTGTGTGTATAAAACAAGAATACGGCTCCACCTCCCAAAGCTGGTGCTGACCGTGTTGAAGAAGCTCAAGCTGTAGCGCGTAGAGTATCGGGAGATAAAGCTGCATTTTGGGGTTGTGGATTCTATGGATACCAAGACACCCTCGATGATGAAAATAGTTGACATTACTTTAGGGATTGTTATAACTAGGGCACCGTTGATTTCATCTATGGCAATGGACAGTCTTTCTATGAGGTAATCAGTACGTCTGGACTGAATTCTCTTCTAGTACCACACAAAGTACTGATGCAAATGCCATGCGATCCACATAGTTGGGCTGTCTAAGCATTCCCCTAGCCTAAAACCCTAAACGTACCGTAGCTAAACCAATAACTTTGGGCAACCCAAAGTAATGAAAGCAATGTAGGCTATATTTACCTTATGATGCCTATAATGTTTGTAAATTAACACTTACAGATTAATCAGTGCATAAATGATGAACTGTTTGACACAGACTTGCCAGCTGATTTCCGTAGCAGCCACGGGATCAGATGCGGTTATTACAGCTAATGGCAGAAATAATGGATCTGGCTCCTCTAAAGTGAGGATGGTGTGAATTTACTTCAATTTCATAAAATCTGAACTCTCCTTCTAATCTAAGGGTCCTGACTATTGACACATCAATCTTTCACTAATTTTTAATTTTTCGTCTAAACCCCAGTTAACTTGTCGTTAACTCTTAGTCTAAAAAAAAAAAAAAAACATGGTTTTAACTTTAGAAAAATAAAATTGGGATTTCTCATCGTCAATGTTTCTCCTCAGTCCTCTGCGTCAAATTCCTACTTTCTACTTGCTTTTGTATTTCTCTTTACTTCGATGGATGCACCCTAACCATGGAAAGACTTTTTGTAGTTGTGGCGATGTGACATTGACCTCCGTCAAGTGAGAGTCTTTTGCAGATCAGATTGACGAAAGTGCTTGGAAATGGTTAGGAATTACCGATTTTACTAGCTAGGCTTATTTGGATTCAAAACTGAGAATTGTATTTTGCAGCCGATTGATCGATCTAGTCAAAATTAGTGCTTGGTTTCCAGATTTTTTTTAAAATTAAAGCCAAAGTAAGAGCATCTTTAGAGCATTTTTAGCAGACTCTCTATTTTAGCTCCTTAGCTATTTTGGAGAGCATGTTTAGCTTGTTATATATTTTAGCAGCTGCACCAGACTCCTAAGTGGCTCTCCATTATAACTTTTAGCTATTTCGCTCCTAAATATAGAGAGCGAGATGAGATTCTCTATAATTTAAAACATTCCTTTTAGATTATTTTATGTAATTTATAAATACATTTAAACTATTTAATCTTCATTTAAAAAATAATATAAACTCAAAATTAGCTAAAATAGAGAGCACTGATACAGATGTATTTCTAAAGTGGCTAGCCAAAAATTTTGGCTAAAATTTGACTCAAAAATGGCTAGCATTGCTAAAGATGTTCTTAGAAGACTCTCTATTGTGGCTCCTTAGCTATTTTGGAGAGTATATTTAGCTTTTTATATATTTTAGCAGCTGCACCAGACTCCTAAGTGGCTCTCTATTATAATTTTTAGCTATCTCGCTCCTAAATATAGAGAGCGGCATGAGGCTCTCTATAATTTAAAACATTCATTTTAAGTTATTTTATGTAATTTATAAATACATTTAAACTATTTAATATTCATTTAAAAAATAATATAAATTCAAAACTAGCTAAAATAGAGAGCATTGATGCAAACGTAATTCTAAAGTGGCTAGCTAAAATAACTTTTTAGCTATTTTAGCTAAAATTTGACTCAAAATGGCTAGCATTGCTAAAGATGCTCTAAGGGACTAAATGAAAGAAATAATTAATCATTGATTGAGGTAGAGAATTAATCAAAGACCCAGACTTTGGGGATGTAGCTTTTTCTGGGTTTTCCTTTGGTCTCTTAACATATTGAATCTAAAAATAATTCTATAGGATTAATTCATTAGGATGAATTTATTGATTAACACATACAAGAAGTCTTTGCATGGTTAGTGCTCAGCCATAGAAGCAAAGAGAAATACAAAATAGCAAGTAGACAAAAAGAACCTCTGCGTCAAGAACACTGATGACAAGAAATCCCTAATTTTTTTTTCTACAGTTAACGATAAGTTAACTGGGGTTTAGATGAAAAATAAAAAATTATAAAGGAGTGATGTGTCAATAGCCAGGACCCTTAGATTAGACAGAGAGTCCAGATTTTATGAAATTGAAGTAAATTCACACTCTCCTCACTTTAGAGAAGCTAAATCCAGAAATATTACCCTTAAGGTTGAGAATAGTGGCTCTGCCGTTGTGAATTGCACCATTGGAGGGACTGGAAGAGTCTTGTTAGGTCGAGATTGGAGGCGTTTTGCACGAGTGGTTTTTGCCTACACCAAAATGAGTGACATTATCACTCCTGAAGGTTGGCGTGCAGAAATCGAAAACGAAGGGTAAGTAAACATTTGAATATGTTTAACCTAACTAATTGAAGTACTAATTAGTATGCGCATGCATGGCAGGACTATGTTCTATGGACAATACAACTGCTCGGGTCCAGGAGCTAATATGAGCAAGCGTAGGCCTTTCGTTCACAAGCTCAGTCACACTGTACTCAGGCTTCTCCTTTCCTTAATGCGTCTTTCATTGATGGGGCTTAAGAGCAACTCCAACAACTTCCCTATAATTTCTGTATTATAGGGAAGCAAAAGTCAAAGTTTTAGCGTCTTTTTCTTCCCCAACTCCAACAGATTCCTTGTTTGATAGCAATCTCTAAAATCTTCATAATTCTTCCTTAAATTTTAGAGATTGTTGTAAATTTAGGGCCCGTTCGGTATCATTTTGCGATACTGTTTTTTGTTTTACGAATTCAAAAACTTATGTAATTTGCGTTCGGTGCATTAAATTTGAAAAACAAGGAAAACGAATTTTAGGAAACAATTCAAGAACTATGAATAAATATGGGAAATGACTTTTTGACGTTTTCACTGTTTCCTGAAAACAACCTGTCCTTCAATTAGAGAAAGTGATATCTTTTTTTTTTTTACTTTTAAGCACATAGATCCACAAACTCTTCTCCTCTCTTTTGATCTTTCTCTCTTTCTTTCCCACAATTTCCATTGAGACTTATCCTCTCTTCTCATGATCTCATCTACTTTATCTGTTGTTTGAACTTTCTTCTTCCCCGTCTTTTTCAATCTATTGAAACTTGCAGAATCATACAGTAGAGAAGAATGAAGGATTTAGAAAATCCCTCTTTCACGTGTCAGATCTAATTAGCTAGGTGCTATAGATATGTTTTTTTTTTTTTTAAATGATAGATATGTTTTTAATATTTCAAGTTTTGAAATACTTGTACCGAACATGTATTTACATCTTAAAAACTTACAGTTTAATTCCCCGTTTTCATTCTACAATCCAGTATTATAAAAATAGTTTCATAAAACGTTACAGGACACACCCTTGGAGATTTGATTTTCTCTTTCCTGACTATCCCTAAAATGGGGATAGTTATAGGGGATCTGTTGGAGCAAAATAGGCTAATTTTTCCCTAAAATAGAAAAAAAATCAAAATATGGGGAAACTGTTGAAGTTGCTCTAATGGTTGCAACCCTTCAATAATTAACCTCTCTCTCTTTTACGCTCTTTGTTATGTAATGTGATAAATAAGTCATCATACTCAGGATTTATAAATGGTATATAATCATGTACCAATAAACAATAAAAGTGCATACATTGCAACATTTTATAGGCTTCTTTTGTTGTGAATATAAAAATCCAATAAACACAAGAGTAGAATCTAGAGTGTGATTGTGACTATTTTTTTATTTTATTTTTATTTTATGAAACTGGACAAAACAAGTAATTTATTAAGAAAAATAAAAATAAAAACAAAAGAATAACAAAAATGATGGGTTCGACATATATGAAAACCAAAACCCTCCTACGAAAACAGAATGACAAATAGCTAAAAAAAAAAAAAAAAAACAACATAGGAAATTATAAGAAAATTTCTCAAGAAATTATAAGAAAAATCAAAGATTAAGCTTCACCATACGCATCATGTTCCTTGAAGGGTAATGATCTTGCAAGCTAACTTGAAACTTCTTAGGAGAAGTATCCAATGCACTTAATTTATTGGGTCCTTGACCCAAAGCACCAAAATGAACAAAAACTATCTCACTTACCCCAGCAACAGAATTTTATTCCCACTTACCCTGTGTCACGCCCCTGATTTTTAACATAAATAAAAATCGATATATAATCCCATAATTATACATGTGTGATCGTTCAGTCATCAATATCAAAAACCTGGAAACTTTTTCCCTTAAACTACCCACATATTGATGCCCTGAACCCATTATGTCAATATTGACCCGCTTCTCAGAGTCATATATATACATAAGCTTACGAATTAAATTGTCAACAACAAAGTAAAACGTAAATGCCCCTCAGAGCTTACTACAACGGAAGTCCAAATAACGGTAAAGTCACAAAATTGGCTTCCTACTGTTTAGCTGCAAGTATGCAACCCCAACTTCAGCCACGATTATCTTGACATGCAGGATTAACCCCTACACCGTTTGAATGGTGCACCGGGTTATCACACAACGAACCCGATAAGCTTTTGCAAGCCCGTATGAGTAACTCAAAACAACTCACACCAAAATCACGGGATGAACCCCGCACGTTTCAATTGAGAAACCAATCACATTTTATTCTCCTAAAGCACGAAATAAGGAGGACAACTCACACATTAATTCTATCAATATAACATAGAAAGCAACTCACACATTGATTTCTATCAATCGTACCAAATCGTACCATATCGTACCAAATCGTTAATAAGGAAGCAACTCACACCTTGTTCCCTAAAAACAAGTAATGTCATGAGTTATCAATAACCAATTCCCGTTACCCCATGAATTACCTATATGGCAGACAGACTAGAGCTCTAACTGAAACGTAACCACTTGTCCGGCCAAAGACGTGATTACTTGATATTCTGTCCAAGGTCATAGACCTTCGTTCCTCGGGCCGCACAGTCCCTTGGAGCAAATCACACTATGCCAAAAACTACATCACACTACACTTTTTAGACAACGAAAAAAAAATTTCCGTTGTGTGATCACTGAAACTACTTCACACAACAGGTTTAATGAGATTGGCGTTGTATAAGGAGGTCGTACATCAATTTTTTTGGGTCCAAGATTATTGTACAACAGTTTTAAGGATTTGTCTGTTGTCTGAATGTAAAAAAAAAATTCCCCCTCACCTTGCTCAAATTTGGGTCGAAATTTTGACTCACCTTGCACAACAGTATTGTTGTATATGTTGTATGAGAGTAAGTTGCAAAATAACATACAACGCATTTTTTTGTTTCCGTTGTGCAAGTTTGGAAGAAAATCACATGTACCCCAAAATGTGAGTGAGTAGCCCCAAAAAGACCAATATTTGAGTGAAATGCTGGTACACTATTTAAGCTCCTACAACAGAATGGCTTATTTGTGTTGGCTTATTTTCCCTCCTTGCTCCCTTAACTCAAATTTAACATGTACATGATCAGACAACTTAACTTCATACATGCGTTGTATGAATTAAGTCATAAAAAAAAAGCGGAAAACACTAAGTTGAAAATTTTCACATACGCGGGCACTTAATTAAGTCAGATTTCCCACTTTTATCTCGTTCACTTCATCTTCAACAATACATAGCAAACTAGCTCTTCCCCGAAACCCTATACCTTTCCTCCTTCCTCTCCCGCTCTCTTTCCACGGTCACCACCGCCTCCTTCTCTTCCGAGCAGAAAGTCGGTCACCTAGGCGGTGCTGGGCGTCTCAGTCTTTTATTTTTATTTTTATAACTCTTGTCTCTTGAAACTTAAACCCAATCTACCCAAATCGAAGATGAGTTCTTTTGGTTTTCTGGGTTAAACCAAATCGAAGATGGGTTCTGGGTTAAACCAAAAACATGAAGGCCGGCTCTCTCTCTCTCTGCGGACTCCGGCACAGCCGCACGACCTCTCTCCTTGACTTACTCTCTCTGTCTCTCATGAATTTTTGGGTTGAATTGAATTTTTGGGTTCCCTGTTTTCAATCGATCTGTTCTGGGTTTACAATCGATCTGTGTCTCACTCTTTCATTAATTTCTTGGTTTTCAGTTGAAGTATTGGGCTCGTGGTCAACTGATCTTGCTCTTGGAGACTTAGTTCGATTCAGAAATTTTCAAGCTCGGGTAAGTTGCTGCTTTACTCTTGATTAAATGATTGAATGTTCTAATTGCTCTTGCTGCCTTGCTGTTGGTTCGATTTCATTATGTCAGTTCCAATTGGTTTGGATGCTGAGTCCTAGTTATTTCGCTTATCAAGTTGTGCTTGGATCTTTGCAGATACAAGAGTATGTTGAAGCTGCAAGCTTCTGTCAATTCTGGAGGTAAGGAACAGAAAATTAATGTTGAGATTTATGAATAATTTTCAGATGGGTTTGTTTTGATTTTTGTTGTGTTCTTGATTTTATTTGGTCATTTTTGTTTCCTGGTGGGTTTTTGGGAGAGAAGGGGCTTTTGAATGCCAAGTTTTGCAGCTTTAACAGCTTTAAGATGAGAGCAACCCAGATTTTGTTGTGGAAGCGGTGTCTCTGTTCTTCTATGATTCTGAGAAGCTTCTCAATTATATCACCAGAGCTCTGTGAGGCCCCAAGATTTTTCTTTTTCAATCTGTCTTTATATCTTTTGGATTGGGTTGCTTTGTTTTGTGCTGATGCTTTGCTTTTGGATACTTCGATTTTGTTGTTCATGAGGTTTTCCCTTTTTTGTTTTCATTGCACAAAGTGCAACCAAGTGTAGACTTCAGAAAAATTGGTGCCCATGTTCACCAGTTCAAAGTTAGCAGCTCCAGGTACATATATAGCAGCTCCATATCCCACAACGGTTTCCATCTGTTGTCTGATAATGGTTTTGGCATAGTGTCATTATGTAGTCGCGCTGGACTCAAAATCATTACACAAATCTCAACGCTTGGAGTCCATAATCATTGTTTTCCGAAAAGCCACAAAACAATAAAAAGCATCATTTCATGCATATTGTTTTCATACACAAATCTCAACGCTTTTCAAAACAAATCAAATCAACAATTCTAAATCATTTGTTTTCCAAAAACCACAATCCAAAACAATAAAACGCATCATTCATGCATATTGTTTTCCACAATCCAGAAACCACCAAAACATATATATTTCACGTAAATATATATATATACATAGTCATCCGCTCAGGAATGCCTACTAATACCAACTACAGTTTGCAGTTACTAAATAACTCTCAAAATAAAGGTATTTCGTTCGTAAATGAACCTTGTGAGATTACTCACCTCGAAACTCCCGCTGCATCTTCAACCAAGAACAAAGCAGCCAATTCACAAAACAACCGTCCAAAATACTTCGTCAAGTACCTAATCACATACGGTTTCCACTTAGTAACAATTCACAAACGATTTAAGTCCGAAACCCTTGTTTTGAACTAAAATCCCCAAAGTGGTGCCAATCGAGGCAAAACCACATCCGAGACCTCCCAAAGTCTCCGGAATACGTCCACGATCGATATGACCAAACCACAAGTCGATCGGATGCTCGAATCCTCACGGATCGAATAAATCAACCGGTATGAAACCGTAAAAATCATAACAATTTCATACGAACTCCAAAATATGCGTATTATATATCAAAACGCTCGTATCGACGAGTAGAAGACATATAATACCATAAACAGTCCCATACATGGCCGGAACACCGCCACAGGCAGTGGCGCACCGCCGCCCGCCAAAACTCAATATTTCACAAAACTCTCAACATCAAAGTTCTTCATCTAAGCATGCTTGTGAACTTTCATAACTAGCTCGAAGTCAGAAAACAAGCATAAAGGGTCGAAAACTACCTCACAAGCCGTGAACAGTAATCCAAACTGAGTTGAACCAAGTTTTACGTGAATCGATCCAAACAACCACCAAGGATCAATCAAGCAGGCTGCTCTGAGTTCCCCAAGCCCAGCTAGAAGCCCCGCCGACGTCGGAACAAGGATTTCCGACCGGGTCCGAAATCCTCAAACTGCACCGCCTTGCAGCGCCGCCGTGGAGGAGAATCGGCGCTAGAGGACACCAGAGGGACGACCAGACGGAGGAGACGATCTCATCTGGAAAGTTTCGTCGCCGGAGACCGCCGCAGTTCGCCGGAAAAGTCGGGTCGGGTCGGTCGGGTCAGTCAGATTACTTCGATAGTGAAGGTGTCGACCGAGAGAGAAAGGAGAGAGAAAAATGGCTTCCGGAAAAGGAAAGTGGGAATTATGAAAATAATTTCTGATTTTCCATATTTATACTAAAACGGAAACTTCTTCCGATAGCCATAACTTTCACATACGAACTCCGATTGACGCGTTCCGCATGTCCACGAACTCGTATTGACGCGCTCTACAACTTTCGTGAAGGAAGTTTCGCAGAATCCCAACATATAAAAAGTCAAACTTCACACGACCCCCTAAACTGTGAAATTCAAATATTTATACGTACGAAAATCATTCCACCTCACATACAACTTACGAATAAAGCACAATACCAAATATTCGTACAATTGGTCCATTATTAACTACTAAAATTAAATAACAGAAAATCCAGGTCATCACACCCTGTTTAACACAAAATGACAGTTTTGCCCTCTCCTTAATTAATTAATTACAAGAGAGCCTCTCTCCTCTTTTCCCGATCTGCAACACCTCTCTCTCTCTCTCGTCCTCCATTATTGGATCTGCACCATCTCTCTCTCTCTCTCTCCGGTGAAGGACTGGGACCGCGGCGGCCGAGGCGGGCATAATTCAGACTCTCACTTTAATCCATCGCACGGCAGAGGTGGCAGATCTCTCTCCACCACGATCTTGTCCCATCTCTCTCTCTCTCCTGTAAATGCCGGCGATGCACTCTCTCTCTCTGATGAAAGAGCTCGTCGGAAAGTTGACATGTCGAGGACCAACCTGCCGGTGCTGTGCATCTCCGACGTCTATGCACTCCCCGATCTTCACCTCCGGCGCGGCGTCGACTTCTTGCCCAGATTCCGGCGTCCGCTCCACTCCGCCGTCTCCGCTGCGCATCACGGCGTTCGATCCACTCCGCCGTTGCTCTGGTGCTGTATCCTCCGGTGCTCAACGCAGGCCAGTGGCAGAGGAGAATGGAGAAATATAATTTGGTGCCCAGAGTTATTCTCTGGGTGCCCAAATCAATTTCTCTCATTCGTTTTTTTTTTTTTCATTTTTGTTTGCTAAAATGGGTCAGGAGGCCCTAAAGGAAAGAAAAATGAAAAAAAAAAATCTATTGGGGGGCAATAAACGTTTTGAATTAATGTAATCTTCTCTTTTTTTTTCTTTAATTAAAGTTATATTTGTGTAATTTTAGAAAAATTAGTTCTCATATTGGTAATCGAAACGTCTATTGGGGGGCAATAGACGTTTTGAAATTGATATAATTTCTTCATTTTTTTCTGTAATCAAAGTTTTATCTGTCTAATTTTAGGAAGATTAGTTCCTATTCCGGCTACCGAAAGTTCTATTGGGGGGCAATAGACGTCTATTAGGGGGCAATACATGGCTGATAGTCGTCTATTGGGGGCAATAGACGTCTATTAGGGGGCAATAGATGTCTATTGGGTGCAAAAAAAACTTTCCGGTGAGATTTTCAGCAAATTCCGGTGGACGGTAGCCGGTGATCGGAATCCGGCGAAAGTTGACCGGAATCGGGCGAAAGTTGACTAGAATCCGGCGGCCGGTGATCGGGCTCCGGCGAAGTCTCCCATGGCTTCTCTCTCTTCCATTTTCTCTTTCTCTAAGTAACAAAGGGGTGAGGGTAAAATGGTATTAAAAAAAATTTAAAAAAAAAAAAAAATCTTAATTGGGTATTAGGGAAGACCTCCTTAGTGTTTTGGGTAAGAGGGAATTAAAAAAACTTAATGAGGTAAGTGGGAAAAAAATCTCTAAAAATAGTGTAAATGGACAAAAACCCTAATTTATTCTTTGGTTGGTTACCCCAGGCCTCCGCCCAACTTCGACATCGAAACACCGCATCCGCCAGATAAGTGCCTTCCTCTTATCTCTTGCGCTCTTGCAATTTGAGCTACCACTGATGCCATGACTATACATGTCTCTATAACCCTTTAGCATGCCTGAAACATGTTATTAGTTAGCAACTTTCCTACAAATACATGCTATACACATATGCCATGCTACTACTTAATTGCAACCCAATTAAATAAACATGGGACACTCAAACAAAATATTATTACTTGCTCTACGTGTTTATCATTTTTCATGCAGATACAAACTTTACGAATCTATGGTCTACGACCAACCGCCAAGCGGTAAGGCAACGCCTCATAATGACAATGACTGCTACGCGGCATTGTAGTCAAGTTTCTCCTCAGAGAAATAGTAAAGGGACTAGTTAACACAGCCCACGGCAGCCATTGATCCGGCAGTTAACCCCGAAGCTTGGGTACCAAAGATTGGGCTACCCAACACCCTCTGGTCCGCGCAGCTCCCCTCATCAAACAATTTTCTGACCATCCGGAGGTCTATAGCCAGGAGTGGGGGACTCCTCGCAGGGCCTGGCAGGGGCCCACCCGAAAGGGCAAAAGCGTTCGCTCCAACCAATTCTAGATGGACGACGCACTCGCACTAATTATGCTTGATATACGGCACAAAGCTACGCTTTGGTATCAACCCGCAAGAACACCCTCCTTGACTGGGGACTTCGGGGACTTGTACATACAGCCCAGCATAATTAGCAACGGCCACGCTCATGCCTCAGGGCGTCACCATCGAGCTACCCGTTAAAGCCTCATGGCAACACCGAGCTCCGGGCTTGTGCCTCAGCGGCACCGCCAGGCTTTCGCGCTCGTGCCTCAGCTGCACCGCCGAACTTTTCGCGCTCATGCCTCAGCGGCACCGCCGAGCTTTCGCGCTCGTGCCTCAGCGGCAACCGCCGAGCTTTCACGCTCTCGCCTCAGCAGCAGCCGCCGAGCTTTCGCGCTCGCGCCTCAGCTGCACCGCAGAACTTTTCGCGCTCGTGCCTCAGCGGCACCGCAGAACTTTTCGCGCTCGTGCCTCAGGGGCACCGCCGAACCTTTCGCGCATGTGCCTCAGCGGCACCGCAGAACTTTTCGCGCTCGTGCCTCAACGGCACCGTCGAGCTTTCGCGCTCGTACCTCAGCGGCACCGCCGACTTTCGCCCTCGTGCATTCCCGGCACCGTCGAGCTTTCGCTCACGCCTTCGCGGCACCCCTGAGCTTCCGCACACGAGCTTTCCGCTCATGCCTTCTCAGCACCACGAGCTTTCCGCTCACGAGCTCACCGCTCACGCCTTCCCCGGCACCACGAGCTTCCGCTCACGAGCTTACCGCTCATGCCTTCGCGGAACCCTTGAGCTTCCGCTCATGCCTTCACGGCACCACGAGCTTTCCGCTCACGCCTTCCCGGCACCACGAGCTTCCGCTCACGAGCTTACCGCTCATGCCTTCCCGGCAACCCTTGAGCTTCCCGCTCATGCCTTCCCGGCACCCCGAGCTTCCCGCTCATGCCTTCCCGGCACCCCGAGCTTCCCGCTCATGCCTTCCCGGCAACCCCGAGTTTCCCGCTCACGAGCTTTCCGCTCATGCCTTCCCGGCAATCCTCGAGCTTTACGCACATGTCTACTCGACACACCACACGTTAATGGAACATTGATTTTTTCTACCATTTGTCGTTTACCGACCGCGACAAATCAAATTCTTTTCGCGTTCCATTAATACGACCGAAAACCAAACAGACACAACCGTACGCGCGGTCATCGTTCATGAGTTACAAATGCATACCTTCGCGGCACTCATGCAACTTACATCTCACGAGCGTAACCCCGTCAAACTCGACCTCGTTCGTCTCCTTGCGCGCGTAACACATTTATCATATGCAATCCATATGCTCACACGACCATGTATCACGCACCTCATACATTCGTGTATGCCAACGCATATCAATGCAACTCACATTTGTTGCCCAGTGCAACGAGCATTCTACATATGCCTGTTTTTTTTTTGTTGTGCAGGTTAACGAGTCCCTTCTTGCTTACGGAGTTCGGGGACTTGTAGGGGCTCCGTACTGCCCGGTTACTTATGCTTGGTGACATCATGTGTATAACTCCCCAACCAAGAAGCTCCTCTTACTTGGGGACTTCGGGGACTTGTAGATACCTCTACTAGCAAGGCTAGTTTGCTATCTCACCAAGCATAATTAACACCCTCTTTGGGACACCCACAAGCCATGGTGAGGCCCAACCACTACTTGCATCTTGTAGCCCTATGTTCAAGCTACGCTACGGTATCCAGAAGTCGCAAATCCGCCGCCGGGAAGCCACCTTTTCGGCCTTGCCAAGTTGCCTCCGCAACTAGGCATTTCTATACTAGAATAGTTGTTTGCTTGTCCCACATCGAAAACCATGTAAAGGAGATGACTTCCTTCACCTATAAAAGGAATGCCTCCTCCCACTTAAACACCAATTCAACATCCAACATCCCATTACAACACACTTTGTAATCTTGTTAGGCCGCAAGGCTCGACACACACTAGTACAACATTCAAGTGGACGTAGTCTCCCGCTAAGGCGGGAGGTGAACCACTATACTTCGCTTGTGTCACTCTCCCTCTCCCTCTCTTTACTTATCGTTAATTAGATCCCCAACGGATCCAAGCATTAACAACACATGCTCTACATGTGCAACTTATTATTATTATTTTTTCTACAGAAAATAAAAAAGTAGTTATTGTAGAGAAAAGATAATGGGGAGAGAAAAGTGGGTTGTAGATACTTTTTTTGGTTTATTTTTTTAATAAAAATATATTTTGTAAATATCTTAATTATCATTCTGATTTAATTAATTCTCAGAGTTTATTAATCTTCTAGGGTCTTTTCTGTCAAAATTCTAGACCTTGGCTAACAAACCCTCTTCTCTTAATAATAGTATATATATATATATATATATATATATATATATATATATATATATATATTTATTCTTTGGTTGGTTAGGATGACTCATATTATATATATATATATATATGCTTCTTTTGTGTTTTAAAAAAATTACAAAAGAATTGGGAGCCAAACTCCCAACTCAAACTAATTCAACAAAGACAGCACACAAAATGCTAGAAAATCCGCAGCACGACTCCTTTCTCCATCCATGTGGTGAATATATAGTAGGGGTCCATGGGGAAATAATCTCTCCACTGCACTACCATCAGAAAATGTGGTTTTCCCTAATTTTTTTTTGGCCGGCTTATAATATAATGAACATCTATCACCCGTGCGTTTTGTTTCATCACCTACTTAAATAAGAACCCACAAGATCTAACTATTTGACATTTATTTTAACTATTTTAAAATTAGGATTTTTGTCAATTTACCCTAATTCTAGGGATTTCCATCACCAGTCATCGGAATCCGGCCACCGATCGCCGGAATCTAGTCACTGGCCGCCACCCACTAGACTTATTTGAAAACCTTGCCGGAGGTCCCCAAAGAGGTCGTCGGAGATCTCATAGGTCGCCAAAAATGTTACAATAGACCTTTATTAGGGGGCAATAAATGTTTATGAAACTTCGCCGAAAGTCTTCAAAGAGGTTGTCGGAGATCTCATATGGGGTCGGAGAGGTATATTTCCCCCCTGAATAAACCTGTATTTGCCCCCCACTAGACGTAAGGGTCATCATGGGCTGGGCTAGGGCCGGCCCTACCCTAAATTTTAGGGCTTAGGGTCGGGCCGGGCCGGGCCTAGTCAAAGTCAACAAAATTTAGGGCCTGGTAGGGTCGGGCCGGGGCTTAAATATATATATATATACACACACACACACACACACAAACACACACACACACACATATATAGAAATTAACTTATAACATTTATTAATTTAGTTAATGTGGTTATATTCAATTAACTATCTCTCTAAATCTATCAATATTAATTTTTGTGTAACAAGGAAAATAATAGTTAAAGAAAACAAAGCCTATGTAACAGAAAATAATAAAAATAATATATGAATTTTAGGGTAGGGTCAGGTAGGGCTTTTAGGGCCGGGCCGGGCCGCAGGGTAGGGTTGGGCTTCATTTGCATGACCCTTACCCTATCCTATTTGAGAAAGGGTAGGGCCGGCCCGCCCTAATGTAAGGGCCGGGTCGGGCGAGTTTAGGGTCGAAGGGCTAAATGATGAGGCCTAACTAGACGTCTATTGCCCCCAATAGAACTTTCAGTTGCTAGAATGGGAACTAATTTCAGTAAAATTAGACAAATAGAAACTTTGATTAAGGAAAAAAAGAGAAGATTATATCAATTCAAAACATTTACTGCCCCCCAATAGACCTTTATTGCCCCCCCCCCCCCAATAAAACCTTTTTTTTCTTTCTTTCTGAGCTTCTGCCCCCATTTTGCAAAAAAAAAAAATAATTGGGGAACCACACAAAGACGCAGCCCCATCTCCCTCGCAAAACCCTCATGGTTCGGGTCCCCATCGGTGTCGCTAGGATTGCCGGCTTGGGGGCTGCCAGTCTCTTCGGTAAGGACAAGTTTGAACTGTAACCAAAAACATCAAATTCAATCAGAAATGTCACCAATTCCGCATTTTCTTGAACTGAAAATTACAGTAACAAACGCACCCGAACCTCAAATTCAACATTTTCTTGAATTCAAAATTAAAGAAAATTGAATCGGGTAAAAGATCCAAACTTGTTTTGGAGGTTGAAGACGGCTTCCAATCATAATTCGGTGCAGCGCCATGAGAGAGATCGAGTTGAGAGAGTTCGAGGTGAGAGAGGTCGAATTGATCTGGACCCAAATTGATCAGATTTCACGAGAAACCTGAGATCTTGTCTCTTCTACGCTGAGGACAACGATGACGAGGACATGGTGGTCTGAGATTCATCAGTCTCTGTCCTCCTCCTCCTCCGATGAAGATGACATCGTCGGCCACGACATGGTGCTCATGATCAGAGAGAGAGAGAGAGGCTTTGTGAAGGGATGACATAGTGAGAGTGGCAGTGACTGTAATTCATTAATTGAGTTGAGGGCAAATGGTCATTTACTATTAAATTGGGTAGGTGGGAACAAAAATCTGTTGCTGAGGTAAGTATGATAATTTTTAATTATTTTGGTGCTTTGGGTTGAGGAGAATTTTAAGAGCAAACAATAATAAAAATAGGGTGGTGCTATTCACACACCCCCTCTATTTTTCTATTACTTTAATTTAATTTCTTTTATATAAATTTTCCTAACTACCCTCCCTTATAATTATGTTTCTTTTTCTTTTTTCTATTTGGCAAGTCAATCATCCCCAAATTCTAAACTCTTATTTTCCCGCAGATACAGAGGACTTCAAAACTCTTTTCGATTCTCTCTTTTCTTGTCCATCAAAAACTTCTTTAGCATAGTCATTCTGTATCTCTAATGTGATGCTTTGATGTTCAATCATGGCAGAACAAGAAACTTTAGACCCATTTGGAGAAAATTTTACATCTGATGTGCAATGGAGAGATGGAAAAAAAAAATGAGTTCAGCGATCATTCGAGCCCCTTTGAATCCATCATTCTTGATAAGATTCTAACTCAAATTATTTGGTGTATTTGAATCCATTGAGCAACTATAGAACTTTACAACAGCCTAATAATGATGGCCTTATGATGATAGACATGATTTGTTCTACTATATTATGCCAGTAGAACATAATATTGTCCCCTCACGAAGATTGCAACTCATTGCATTCAAAGATGTAGAGTATCTCCAAATTATGTATACATTATCGGTTGCAATGTGAAATCTTGTGGCTGAAGTGGATAAAACGCTAATTCTACATATATATATTTTTTTATTTGAGGATGATGCACCTAGATTAAGAATCATAAACAAACAAGCATTGAGTTTGGTGCTTTGCAAAGTATGAGACTATGAGGACAAACTTTGCAATTTGGATTCAACTGGATGAAGGTAATTACCTGAGAAGCATATTCATTGTCTAATAAAACAGATCATTGTAGTTAAAAAACGTATTATATTTTCTTAATTTATAGGTAAAAAAATTGATTTATTGTATAATGATATTCGATTGTTTTTTTTTTTTTTGAATCAAAAGAGGTTAGCCCATTATATAGATTTAGCAAACAGTACAAAAATGAAACACCCCTAAGGGGTCGATAGAAAGAATCATTTCTCAGAGTACCCTGAGACTCCTATTCTAAGACAAGAGCAAGAACCCAATATACCCCCAGTACACCCACCTTTTGGACAGTTCACGCACTTTTATTCCAAACAAAGACTAGTGATCCCCGAAGCAAGAATAAAAAACCCTCAGAGATTATGATCTTTGCGACCTAACAAAAATTAAATTTCCCCCGGAAGAGGAGAAGCAGCCTCCTCTTCCATGCCTCCTTTGTTGTCCATTACTTCAGCCTCAACAACATGTGCTTCCTTAGTTGTGCTTTCAATCCTAGTCTCAGTAGGTGAATCAATATGACTTCCATTTCTGAGATTTTTTCTCCTGCAACTCCGGCTCCAAAATCCTAGCATAAACCCCTCCCTCGCGGACGCCCCAGCTTCTTCTTCTTTGGTGAGATAATAATCTTACCATGTTTATCAGCTGCAATGTTATGTTTTCATCCACCTTGAGAGCAGGAGCTGGAAGTGACAGGAACCTCTTACCGGCATTGAGCAAATCATAACTCGCTCTTCTTTTTGTCCCACCACAGCCAAACTAGACGACCCCAAATCCGGTTCCGGCTTCAGAATTACTTTCTTCACCTTAGGCAAAGCTTGCACTGGAAGCATTTTAGTCGTAGGGTGGTCTGGTATCAAAGCCTTCTAATTCTTAAACTACCCTACCCCACGATTTTCAACAAAGCCATGTGCTGCACTTAATGCATTTCCAGCAAGCTTGGAAACATGCAACCCATCACCTCCCTGTGATGCATGACCTTCCCCATCTCCAACAAAATTGGAGCCATGCAGATTGTCGTCCACCACAATTATTTTCTCATGCTGCAACACGAGTTCCATTCCAATCCCTGAGCCAACAATAGGCAACGACTGCTCCATTAGTGGATCTAAGATAGGTTCCGACGACATACCGCCCATTTTCAGTGACATACCAGCCATAGCCGCTTCCGGCAGCCCATTATGGAGCTCTTCTTTCTCTTTCACCAGAAACCCATCACAGCCCGCCGCATCATGCTCAAACAAGCCACAATCCCTTGACTTTCTCATAGATCAGAGTGATCTCAGGTTGCACCGTGGGAGAGAACTCAAAAAGCATCCAAGTACGAACCCTACGACGGATATCCAATACCAGCCTGATTCTCTGTTCCTTCTCCATCCTCGAAGTGCCGATTGATCAAATCGGATTACCTGACCAATAGCAGACCCTATCAGATTCAGGGCTGCCTTGTTTCGAAGGGCCACCGGTAATCCCTTGACCACCATCCAGATCTCCATCTTCCATAACGGAACTGTCTCCACCGATCCAACCCCATCGTAATCACCGACCACCAGCATTGTGTTCCTGTAGAACTACGGTCCTCCATGCAAAGCCCGGTTACGATCAGTCTCATGATCGAACTGAAATAGGAAGCGATCTCAGGCATCATGAACATCAAGCCCCGATTTAATGCGCCAAATCGAGGGAATGGTCTCTTTGAAGCCAGGGAAGCGAGCCTTTGGCCTGAGCAGACGCCCAACCATATACCAATGGTTGTCCTGCAGCGTTGTCGTACCCGCTGCTCCCAAAGTCACCCGTGCAAAATCAGATGGGTTACGAGCAACCATAGCACCTAGGTCCAAGGGGAGGAGGTTTCATTAATTTTCGAGTTTTTAGAGTTTTGGTCGAAGAAATTTTTTTCTGCGAAAACCCAGCAGAACAAGCGGCTAGGTCCGAAGGGTGTTAATTAATGTTGTAACAGCGGCTAGGTTTTTTAGAATTAATGTTGTTTGCTTACAAAGATTAATGATGTCCGATTCATGATTCATGATTGATTTGCCAAAAAAGAAAAAAGAAAAAAGAAAAAAAAAAAAAAATTACAAAGTAAGGTAGTTAGAGTAATTTATATATAAAAAAATTAAATTAAAAAAGTAAAAAAATAAAAAAAGATGTGTGAATAGTACCACTATAAAAATAAGAAAAACAACTTTTTTTTTTTTTAAATTTATTTATTTATTTATTAATATTTATATTATATGAGGACATATATGGTACTTCAAAAATTTAACAAATAAGAAATAAGAAAAACAACTTCTGCCAACGATCCCTGCGTGATGTTTGCCATGTTGATGTATTAAAATATCAAAGATATGAGTATGTGTGGTTGTATTAATAACCAACTGTTGCATTTTCGCTGAGCTTGGCGCCTCCCAGGAACATTAACTCAGGATCGGATCAATTATTGCTTGGAAATTAATGAAAATAAAAGAAATTCGGCTACTGTTACATCACTATGTATTGGTGGTATGTCGACTAAGTATTGAAGGATACCAGGCGTTGATTGCTAGAAACAGATCACCGTTCAAAAAATTTCAAGATGTATACACGTCTTTTTCCGTTGTCCCAAAGACATATACACGTCATGCATTATGATTTGAATTAAAGTTTATATATATATATATATACTATTTGGAACATTAAATTTGAAGAAATGAAAACAACACTACTAGCAAAACATGCATTTTCACACGGAAAAGGTTGTCATAGACCTTCACAAGGAAAAAAAATCGTGTATATTGTATTATATTACACACGGAAATGTGTGAATACAGCTTTCACACAAAATGTCGTGTAAGACTGAAACATATTAAATGTTTTCTAATATTTCACACAGATGTCTGTGTGAATGTTTTTGATACAATCATGTCTCCACATAATTAAAATAATATTATACACAGATATCCGTGTGAATTTTTTTCTTTTTCCAATAGCTGTAATATACTAATATTCTCTTCCTTCAAGTTTCTATCTCATAAACATCTCTCTCTCTCTCTCTCTCTCTCTCTCTCTCTCTCTCTCTCCGGGTTTCTCCCTCAGATCTATTTCTTCTGGTTTCTCTATTTCTCAATCGATGAAGGACTTTGGAGATGGATTGCAACTGTCACAATCTGATGCCTGAGGCCTCGTTTGGTTCGCAGAATTGAGGACTCAGGAAAGGAAAGTCATTACTTTCCTTTGTTTGGTAACCACAAACTTCGGAAATACTTTCCTGACAGAGGGGAAAGTATGGGGGAAATCATTCCACTCAGACCCCATGGGATTGATTTTCCCTTTCCATTTCCCAGCATTTATTACAAAAGTTTTGGACAACAATACCCTCTCTTGCATAAAAAATTGGTGTACTTTTGAATTTTTATGATGTTGTTTTTATTTTAAAATACAAGGGTATTATTGAAACATTGATACATTTTTACTTTCATTTCCTGCACCAACCAAACACCGGAAGGGAAATCAAATGGTCTTTCCTGAATATTTTCCCTGCTTTACCAAACAAAGGAAAGGAAACCTGACAGGAACTTTAGTTTCCCTTCTCCATGGGAAAGACAAAAGAATTGATTTCCCTTCCGTGAACCAAACGAGGCTTGAGGGTGGAATGACTTTGGAGGACTTCTCTGCGCAGATGATTGGGTGAGAGTTTTTACTCCTTTGTTTGATTTATGAAGATGAGAACCTAAAATTTCTAACCTTCCTTTTTGGTCCTCCTCACCAGTGATTCCAGAGCACTGGGTTAATGAATTTCGAAGGGAGGCATGGGTTTCAATTTCCTCTCTTTACTATTTCTTGTAGATCTGTCTAATCTTGCTGGTTCTAATAGGATGTTTCGACCCACTTCTCTTCCAAAGTCCTCTAATTCGGATTCGAATCATAATGGGTCTCCCACTTCAAGTCTGGATTTGTGATCTTCGGCCTCATCTCGATGCCTAGAAAATGTATTGTTTTCTTTCAATTGGGTAAAAAGTCTCATTTTGTTTTCATGTGTTGTAAGGGTCATGAGTCCTTTGCATCTCATGAAAGTCTTGAACAACTTCACCGATTAATTTTGTGCTTGGCATGACTCGTGTTGTTTGCCATTGTCCTGCCCATGATTAAGGTTCCTTTTAGCTCATCATCAATCAATTTTTTCTAATGGTACTGGGGTCCTATTTACCGAGACTAATTGCTTTATGTTAGTTCATTGTAGATTTATATGTAGCTGGAGAACATTGGATAATGAAGCTGAAGCCAAGGCAATGCAGACCTTAAAAGGTGAAGAATTGATTGTTCTTCAGCTTTTGATTACAGGGACCATATTTTTGATTTCTTTGTATCCCGATACCAAAGAAACTAAGCGAATCAGAAGATTGTCGACATCCATTCTTCTCAAGGTTGAAACACTGCAGATCTGCAAAACTCCAGACAACAAACTCACCATGAAAGACAATAAATTGGGGAACCAAAAAATAGATATTTTAATAATTCAATAAATATCTAAATTGCACATGATTGCAGTTCTGAAATTGAAGTGGGGTCCGCATGAATATTTTACACGGACTGACTTTTCCGTGTGAAAGAGCATTAGCAACGCTCGCAACACATACAAATTCTGAATCCGTGACTGTATTGTGTGAAAATATGAATACACACAGATTTCTGTGTGTATTTTTAGGTATTTACACAGATTTGGTCCGTGTGAAAGTGCCTGTTTTTCTAGTAGTGCAAACGAATAACATGGTGGTTTGGACTAAAAGTATCTTGATATATATATATATATATATATATATATTATTAAATAAAAAAAATACAAATTAGAACCTCTAATACAACCACATGCTAGTTTATCAAAAAGAAAAGCCTGACTAACAAGAGGCAAACTTCTACTAGTATCTTGATATGTTTGGCGGACATAAAAAGAGCAAACAAACAAAAAATAAATTACACTAAATGAATCGGTCAATAGTAAGTCATTTTTTTTTTGACTTATTTATCACAAGTTAGAATAGCCATTACACATCATTCCTTTGCCGTATATAGATAGACAAGAAGTTGTGGTGGTATCACGATGGTACATAGGGATAAACCACTCATTAAACATTCAGTGCTCACTTATTAATAACAAGCCTATAAACTATGATACAACTAAGACATGGTAAATATGCATAAATCAAACACAAAAGTGCATAACTCCCTAAAAAATTAGGGAATTGAAAAGCAAAGAAAAACTAAGCTAAAAGGGCAGCAACCCAAATGGCTTAAAAAATAGTCCAGCCCAAAGCTCAAAACAGCTAGCCCCACCCAACATAGCCTAAGGGCAAGTTCACCCGTTGGGTCACCAGGTCACCCACTATTCACTACTTTTTAGTGTTAATTTTGTGCTCTGGGTCACGAGCACAGTGTATTTCGTGCCCTGGGTCACCCGGTACAGTGTTATGGGTCACCATGGTGACCTGCACAGTGTATTTCGTGTCCTGGGTCACGAGCACAGTGTATTTCGTGACCCAGAGAATGAAAATATACACTAAAAAGCAGTGAATAGTAGGTGACCCGGTGACCCAACGGGTGAACTTGCTCTAAGAGTTGGCTCCCTGTGTAGACCGTCAATTCCTGCAGCGACTGCCGCTACCTCCGGCGTCACAAAACAAGGGACCACCCCCTCAACGCCACCACTAGAGCCACCGTCACAGCTAGAGAACCATTCGGACGAGGCTAGACGCCACCATCGCCTCATGTCGCACAGAAACCCCCGATGCTATCGAGCTGTCGCTGCCGCCATCACCTGGAACAAATTCAAACCCAGCTGCGCCGCCCAAAGCAGCCCCTTAAGCTTGTGCCCACGATCGCATGCACCATAGATCTGCAGCAAAAGCGAATCCAGTGACACCATCCTTGACCAGCCTCCAAGCCAAAATTGTCTCAAAATCAAGGAGTACTCCACCATTACTCTTCTAGCAGCGACACCATGACTTCAGCGCGACCAAAGTCGGGGTCGATGTCAAGCTGCAATCAGAGAGTGTTGATAGTAATTGAGAAAGACCTATGCGGCGATAGGAAGAGAGAAAGGTAGGACTCTCTCCTATAAATTTGTTATTGTAGTACAATACTCTTTCTTATCAATAACAAGTCTTTGTTGTTGGACCAATGGTTCAAAATAATATAATAATTTCTCCCATTTTTTATATTAAACAATATTTTAGTTTTTGGGAGGAAAGAAAAGAAAATGGTCCTTGATCCAAAGCACCAAAATCAGTTGAAATTGTTCCACTTACCCCAGTAACATATTTTTATTCCCACTAACCCAATTCAAAATAAAATGACAATTTTTCCCTTAATCTAATTAATAAACTGCAGCCACTGCCACTTATCCCGATCTCTCTCTCTCTCATCTACTTATAGAAACTCAATTGGTTACGATTTGAAACCCTAGCATTTCGAATCTCGAGCTGCATGTGGATGTGAAGGACTGCGAGGAGGGGTGCTCAGATCGGTGGTTTTCATGGAGGAAGTTTCCGGCGATGGAGGAGTCGCGTCGTCTCCGATGATGGAGTTTAGAGGCAATGGATTGCTGCCGGGGTACAATCCGATGCCTCCGCCTCTCATGGTGTCGAGATCGTTCTAGGAAAGGAAGAGCTCGTCGCGGAGGAGAGCAATCAGGAGGCCGAGCATGGACGGCGAAATCCACCAAGGTCCGACCCGATTTCAGACCCCAATTCCTTCTACACTGAAATCTATGGCTGCACCTCTCAATTCCGCGAAATTGAATTACATGTCCTTTAGCTGCAACCAAATGCGTACCTGGTGGTTCTTGATTGGAAAATCCAGTCTGTTTAGCTCTGAAGTTGGAAGTTCTCACTTTGTTTGTTGCAGAGAAAGAAATAGCCGGAAAAAAAATGAAGGTTCATGAAACGAGGTCCCACTCTAATCAAACCCTGAAGAGGAAAAGCAGTAATGACACAGAAGCAAAAGGCTGAGAACAAGGCACATGAGCAACCTCTAAAGATAGGTGTTGTGTAACTCGTGTTCAGATATGTTATTCTATGGGCCATTAGATGGTAAATTAGAGTTCAATGGTATAAGCTATTCATGCACCATAACCAAATGCCTGCCCCTTTTTTTTTTGGTAAAATAGAAGGAAAGAAAAAAAGAAAAAAAATTGTTTTATTGGAGGGCAATAGAGGTCTGTTAAAGGTCTATTGGGGACAATATGGGTCTGTTAAAGGTCTATTGAGGGGCAATAGACGTCTATTGGGGGGCAATAAATGTTTTGAATTGATGTAATCTCCTCGTTTTTTTTCCTTAATCAAAGTTTTATTTGTCTAAATTTAGGAAGATTAGTTCCCATTTCGGCGATCGAAACTTCTATTGGAGGGCAATAGACGTTTTGAATTGATGTAATATCCTCTTTTTTTTTTTTGAATCAAAGTTTTATTTGTTTAATTTTAGGAAGATTAGTTCATATTCCGGTGACTGAAAGTTCTATTGGGGGGTAATAGACGACTGACAATTATTGGGGGCAATAAATCATTCCGGCGACTTATGAGATCTCCGACGACCTCTTTGGGGACCTTCGGCGAGGTTTTCAGAAAAGTCTAGTCGGCGGCGGCCAGTGACGGGAATTCAGAGACCGGTGATCAGATTCCAGTGAGAGTTGGTCGAATTCCTATGACCGAAATCCAGTGACCGGTGACCGGGCTCCGGCGAAGTCTCCTATGGTTTTTTTTTCTCTCTCTCTAAGTAACAAAGGGATGAGGGTAAAATAGTCTAAAAACAAAAACAAAAAAACTAAATGGGGTATTAGGGAAGACTTCCTTAGAGTGTTTTGGGTAAGGGAGAATTAAAAAAACTTAATGCGGTAAGTGGGAAAAAATCTCATAGAAATGGGGTAAATGGACAAAAACCCAAAAGAAAACTGATGCTAAAGTAGGCCTGGGCACGGTCCAAGCCCGCAACCAAATCATAGGGACCGGGACCGGATTAAACTGGCCGGGCCCAAATTTCACATTTCAGCCTTAGGGACCGGGAAAAGCCCGGACCGTTTAGAAACGGGCCAATACTTGAGGGACCGGGAAAGGCCTGGACCGGATAGAAACGGGCCGGTCCTTACAGAAATGGGCCCGAAAATCATCAATTGGTAAATTTCCAGGAAAAAAAGAAGAAAAAACCTGTACAACATTGTTCTGCAGGTGTAAACATTGCCAACTATTTATTGGCATTCATCTGCAGTTTTAAAATTAAGCCAACAAATTACATAGCAGCAGTTGTAAACATTGCCAACAAATTACAAGCATTACAAGCCAACACATTGCCAAATGCCAACAAATTACAAGCATTTAAATTATAAATAAGAACCAAGACCTGCATTCTATAAACCAAGACCTGCATTCTAAAACCAAGACTGCAGGTCTAACAGAAATAGAGCTGCTGTGCAGTAAATAGAGCAAATAAAAACCAAGACCTCGAATCCTCCCTTTTTCTCTTCGCTGTGTCCACCTGGCTTGAAGCCGTCGTACCGCCATCAGTCGCCCCACCGCCCTCAGTCGCTGGACTCACCGCCACCAGCTCACTCCCAGAAGTGGCCATTTCAAACTGACGAAGTCACGATCTAGATTGTGGTTTCTGAACTCGATATGGGTAATAGGCAGATGAAAACAAACTGATCGCTTCTTAGATTGAAAGCGAACTGATCAAAGCCTATTGGAAATCTGGATTGCTCAAAGCCAAATTGGGGGTTTTACTGTTTTTGGGTTCGAAGAAGCGGCGGAGAGCTCAAGCCTTAGCAGTTAGCACGACCTCAGTAGGTCGAATTGTCTAAACGAGTCGTTTAGAGAAGTGGCATTCGGTGATCACCTGTGGTCGATCTCACACTAAGGCGTGTATAACCACCTATCATAGAAGGACATATGGCACTACGGTTATACGGGCCCTTATCCGAGTTTTTACACTACTGAGAACTCAGGCCCGGGATCGGCCCGTTTTATTCATAAACGGTCCGGGCCTTAAAATTTTGTGTTTTTTTTTTTCAAAGCTTGGCCCGAACCGGGCGGTCCAGACCGGTTTTCCGAGTTAAAACGCTCAGGCCTATGCTAAAGTAAATGAATAAGAAAATAATGCCACAAATTCGTTACAATGAAAATTAGACATAGTTCAATAAAATTGAAGTTACAACTTCTTTCTAACGCTAATACTTAAGTTTTGGCTTAAACTTTAAGTTTACGAGATGTTCTACAACAAATGTGGAGCAAGCCTGACTCTGGTCTCTATGACTCTATCTTATCAATTACTTTTGGTCAGGCTAACCTCCTCTCTATGACATGCGCATAGAATGGATAGACGTGATAAGTAACCTGTCTGATTCATTAATCACATGACAGTAAGGAAATTATGCGACTATTTTTAGACATTTTCCTATGAAATATTGGACGTTTTGGGTATTAATAATTAATGTCGACTATGTGATCTGTTATAATTTGTCATGCTCAACTTCGTGATTAAAAAGAAAAAGAGAAAAGAATAACGATGTCGAAAAATAAAAAAAAACAAATAGTAGTAAGGGTACGCTACGCGGAATTAACGCATATCCTGAGGTAGTACAGTTTACCAGGGCGGAAGGGAATACAAATAAAGAAGAAGATGAAGAAACAGAATGAAAGCTGAGAGAGGAAGAAGAAGAAGAAGAAAGTAAGACCAGTGGTGAAGCCGGTCATCATTGAATAGGTCAAGCCCAACACTCAGCTTCCCTATTGGATTCTAATGGCGGAGGTTGCTGACCCCAAAGATACTTCTCACACCACCAACACTACTCGTTCTAATTCCAATTCCGATCCAGATGAGAATCGTCTCGTCCGTGTCTACGCCGATGGGATCTACGATCTCTTCCACTTCGGCCATGCTCGCTCTCTTGAGCAAGCCAAGTTATCGTATGTCCATTTCTCTCATACTTAATTGCCATCTATGTTCATTTCTTATATTGCTTCATTGTCGAATCTGGGTAGCTCTCATTGGGGTAGCTTTAGTTTGTTTTTTGGCAAATTATGCAACTTTTTCATGTTTTGTTATCTGGGTATCTGTTATTTTGCTGTGAAATTTGCTTGGTTTCTTCAATGGTTCGTCTCATTCTTATTGATTGAAGATGGGTGTGTTGATTAATCTTTTTTTTTAGCCTTGTACATAATTGCTGCCTTGGATTGGCTAAGGCTATTGGGTTCATGTGACTTGTATAAGCTTGTGTAAAGTTGTGATCTTTAAGTATGTGAATGTTTGTAGGGATGGTTCTGAGGGCGAAACATGTAAGATACTCTTTGCAGGCATTATGTCAGACTACAAGCAGAGTGTAGAGAGAAAAAAAACCGGGATTAAGTTTTGTTTGATTTGTTAGTGTTGCTCTTGTTTTTGGGATTTGCTGCTGTATGTGATATTCTATATCCTTACGGGGTATGCTTGCTATCGCTGTGTTTGAGATTGTTATCATTTGGCATCCTTGTTTGCATTTTGCTTATAAGTTGAAATTCTGAATTCAGGTTCCCTAACACCTATTTGCTCGTTGGTGTTTGCAATGATGCTACCACTCACAAGTTTAAAGGGAAAACTGTTATGACGGAGTCCGAAAGATATGAATCTCTTCGCCATTGCAAGTATGATGATTTCTCTGTTACTTTCTTCTCCCTCCTTCCCCTCTAAATTTTCGCATCCTTTTTCCAGAAAGTTTATTTTTTGTTTTGTGGATATTCTTGGGACTATAGTTTGATACATGTATACACACATACATACATGTGTGTGTGTGTGTGTGTGTGTCAATGAAATTTTCATACCATAGAGTTGTGTAGTCAAGACCATAAACAATGAGTTTTACTTGTGCAGGTGGGTGGATGAAGTCATTCCTGATGCACCCTGGGTAGTCAATGAAGAATTTCTTGACAAGCATAATATTGACTATGTAGCCCATGACTCTCTCCCGTAAGGACAATTTTTTTAATTTCTCACTTTTCAGCTCGAATGTTATGCCTTTAAGTACTGAAGTCATGGATTAACATAATATTTGGTTCTTTGTTTACTCTTCGCTTCTTTATAAGATATGGTATAACTTAGATCTTATAGATATCGATAGTAGTTGCGTATGTTTCACAGTTTTTTTATTATTAGTGACACACTGACCATGCAATTGTTTATACTCTTCGATGAGTCTTGTACAGTTATGCTGATGCTAGTGGAGCTGGAAAGGATGTATACGAATTTGTAAGTTTCACATAATAGGTACTTTTCTTTTGTTTCTATGTCACCTTATTCTTTAGCATTTAATTTGTAAAGTGCTTCTTTTCTTATAGGTCAAAGCCGTTGGCAGGTTTAAGGAGACAAAACGAACTGAGGGGATATCGACATCGGACATTATTATGAGGATTGTAAAAGATTATAACCAGTATGTGTTGCGTAACTTGGATCGTGGGTATACTAGAAAAGAGCTTGGCGTTAGTTTTGTGAAGGCAAGAATTTTGGTTATGTGCTTTATCATTATAGTGAATATCTGACTGTATAATCTCCTTAAATGATTTTTTGTTTTGTTTTTAATCTACTAAGGACATGGTAGTTTTTCCATGTCCAAGGAACTTAGCTCTTTGCTTTCATGTGATATCAACAGGAAAAACGATTGAGGGTGAACATGAGGTTGAAAAAGTTACAGGAGAAAGTGAAGGAACATCAAGAAAAAGTAGGAGAAAAGGTATGTCCATGTTGTTATTCTGTAATTACAGGATGTAATGGGAGGATTGGGGTGGGGTTAATTGAGTTAGGCAGACTGAATCATATGCCTTCTTATACAGAATATAAATTTTTCATGTGCCATTTCTCTTATGATAAGAATTATGTAGAGCTAATTTACTGATTTCCAAGTTTAAGGAATTTAGTAATTTTTGATGGTGGAGGAACTGATTTGGGCATGCATACTTTTTAATAGCACTTCCAAGTTGCCATAATCACAGCCAGCTTAGGAAATAATCATGAACTTAATTGTATCCTTTTTTTTTTCGATTGATAACTTAATTGTAACCTTGTTTGACAGAAGTAAGCTCTTCATTCTTAGAAATTCATATTTCTTAAAGATGTGGAACTTCTTTCCTTCTAATCAAGTGTATCTTTGGTTCTGGGCTCCTGGGTAGTGTGATGTACAACTCACTATATGTTCATTATGTTGGATCTTATCCTATCTTGTGAAATGTTGCTGTTTTCTCTGTTTCCAGTTTTTCAACCATGCCTTGTGTTTCTTGTATTGTTCCTGCTCACATGGCATTTCTCTGCTTTATACTCATTTTGTTTCTGGAGTAGTACTCATTGTTATTGAACTTAATGAGTATGGTGAGAACTCAAATCAAGTCCAGTCAACAGCCTAGTGATTAGGGTTTAGCCTATTGTTTATTTTAGTATTTTCATTGCATGCTCCCTTGGATGTAATGTAGACTCTGCTGTTATATGCAAGGCATGACATTTTAATGGCTTAAGTAAACAATCAATTGATCCCCCGTTACTGGGCAAAGATTATCTCTGACGAATGAAGCACTTGGGCGAGAAGTGCTTTGAGTTGTAAATTTGGGAGCTATTGCTTCTGTGCTTTGAATAATTAGGTGTTTTCAGTGCTTGGTTTCTATGTTGTTATGAGCTGTTCTCTTCCTGTTTGTTAGCTCTTGTTTTTTTTTTTTTCCCTTCAAGGAGGGGTGTGTTTTTTGTGTACTTCTCTTTGAGTGCAAATTTTGTGTTTCCATTAAAAAAAAATGATTGTAAAACTGACTGGACAAAGTTTGAGGGAGTAGAAGTGTTGAGGGCAAGAGAAAGTTTCTAGCTACTGTTCAACCTTTTTGTGGCCTGCTTTCCTGAAGTCTACTCAATAAGTCTCAAAAAATCCAAATCTTTATGAATGACACCCACATACAGACGCATAGACATGCACAGAGGTTTAACCGCGAAGTTTCTTTTGCTGTAGATAAAAGAAAAGCAAACAACTATAAAATGTTCCTGTGTTCTTGTTGTCCACAAGGAATCATTCCATAGCATGAACCTAACCTTCCTGATCATCAATCAATTTTCAATTTCTAATCATTTCAACTTCCCTAATTCCATTTCATCCCAATTTCCTGTTCCATTTTTGGTTCTTGTGCTTTCTTGTGATCCAAGGCATTTGGTACTCACATTGAATAATTGTGTAATTTCTGCCAATGATAATCAGTTCCGTCTGTTACTATGAGTCTATATTACTATCCTCTTATTTGCCTTGTCATGCTTTATGCCATCATGATCTTTGCTAATTTCCGGATTGTACTTTTGTTTTCTTATCTCCAGTGCTTGTATATGTTGCTGACTGGTGTATATTTCTTACTTCATATTATAGATTCAGACTGTTGCTATGCATCGTAATGAATGGGTAGAAAATGCTGATCGCTGGGTTGCTGGATTTCTTGAGATGTTTGAAGAAGGTTGCCATAAAATGGTAAACCACTTCTCTATTAACTGATATATATCAATGAAAAAGAATGTTATTCATTATTCTGTTATCCTTTGCCTTATACTGTGGGATTGTCTCAGGGCACTGCCATTAGAGATCGAATTCAGGAGCGCTTAAGAGGCCAGCAGTCGGCAGGTCTCCTGGAAAATGGTAAGGCGGTTACTGATGATGATGCTGAAGAATATTATGATGATGAAGATGAAGAATATTATGATGAGGAAGAATATTATGACGATGAAGAATATTATGAAGAGGTATACGGGAAAGACCCAAATAATGAGAAAGAGGGAAATGATAAAGGAAAGAGTGTGAAAGAAAAGGATGAGAAAGAAAATACCGACAAAGAAAAGTAGGGACTCCTTTCCATGCTTGGTTGCTGCACCGTCACTGCTTGTTCATGAAGGTTTGTAAACTACTATACAATTACTTTCCGGTGGTGAAACATGATTCCCTGAAGTTGCAAAGGGAAACTACTCCAGTCACTCAAAACATACTTGTAGTGTAATTTCTGCCTTTTATCGTCAATCTCCAGTGTGGTTAGAGTTTCTTAATCATATGGCACCCAGTTATAGATGATCATGCTTTTCGTCTTTGAATATCTGCTTGCCAACAGCAGACTTGGAACTTTTGGTTTTCCTCATGAGCCATGTAAAAAGAGCTTATAAGTCGCAATACTCTTGTTAAATAGAAAAGGTTTAGATCATGTCAGCTTTACTTGTCTATTGAAGGTGATTTGTTTTGTTGTAATCAGAAGGGGCATTATTTGTTTGCTTATGCACTAGTTAGTGAGCATAGTGGCATAAACTGTAGCCAAATCAACCCGTTATCAATATACACAGAATCAAAAACAAAGGTGACAATATTGCTCATTTTGGTATTTAGTTCCAATCCAAGTTTCCATCAATCTCTTTCTCAAATTCCATCTCAATTAACAATCTAGATTACTTGAATCATTGGAGCTTATTCCTATGGATATATTATGTTTGGGTAGTCTAGGGCTTGCTTTAGTTTATTCATTCATGGCTCTTTCTGTCGTTGCCCGGAGTCCGGGTGAGTCATCTTGTAATGTTTCCTACACCCCACGCATTTAAAAAAAAAAAAAAAAAAAAAAATCTAGATTAGTTAAATTGTAAAATCATATCTTATTTTAGCGCGGTCTTTCTACAATAATGCTCATTTAACTCATCATTGATCAGCTGAAAACTAGGATATGATATGTCTGGCTGGCCTTTTCAACGTCGTATATATATGGCTTCATGCTTACGATATGATTTTGCACTATTGTCATACTATTATTAAAGTGAATAGATTTTGTCAAACACAATTGAAAATAATGAACGTAGACTAATCTTTAATATTAAAAGTCGTTAACAGTTTAATTGATGAGGATAATTATGATGAATATTGTAGGAATTGACTGTGGAATTCTTTTGATGAGACAGTTACAGTGAGAAACATCAAACGTAAGCTAAACGTGTACGGTGTACCTCAAAAGTCAAAACAGTGCCAAACTGTGGCCACAAGTAGAAAGCACAAACGAGAGAAAGAGAGAGAGTGAGAAACCTTCAAAAAACATTCTCCACATGTTCATAGTCTAGAAATAGTTAATAAGTGCATGTCAATTGGCTGAAATAGCACAACCAAAGAAAGAAGAAGTATCAAAAACTTAATAATAATAATAATAAAAACTCCGACTTGAATTAGAATTGTGTCCGTAACTTGTAGAATTTTGTAAATTTAGTGGTTAGAAAGAATATTTCATATAAGTGGCTATGACCTCTATTTACTTAACCACTTTTTTTTTTTTTTTGACTTTGTCAAAGGGAACCCAAAGGCTTCCTAGGCCCAAGATAAACCCCTTCGGCGCATGTGAAATGCTCCAACTGTGCATTGCAGCACAGTGCCTAGCCACTTTGACAGCTTCGGGGTTCGAACCTAGGTTGGGGAGCACACCCAACAAGACAAGAACCACTAGGCCACTTTAAAAGGTGTTAAATTAGTTTATATTAGATTGCGTGTCATGTGTCATATGCAATATCGTTAATTTTTTTTACTTGATTTACCGTTTCAATTGTTTACTACTTTACTATCCACGTTGATGCACTCTATAGTTGATATATGTTGCTTCTCTTCTTATTTTCCAGGTGTATGTCGACTTTCTTTGAATTATTGAAATCAATGCTCAAGTCTTTTCAACAATTCTAAAAGTCCATGATCAATCTAGAACCATTTGAAATGTGCCGGCAGGAGCGCAACGTATAGTACGGGGATAGCTTAATCAAACAACTATCATCTGGCTTTTCTATTTGTCTGTGTCTTAAACTCTTAAGTCTTAATCATCGAAGGGACAAGTTATAATCAATTAGTTTGGTTGTGCACACAAACTGGCACATATAACTGTAGCCAAGTCAACCCAGAAATAGCTTACATGAAATGGAGAATGTACGACTAGCACTATAATATCGATCAATTGGTTAACTGTGCAAATTCCACATTGTGATGATATTTGCTGCTTCACGCTTCAAGTTTTTTCTCATCATATTCAGTTTAGTCATCGGTCCTCAATTATATGCCATGGACGTGCACATAGATAATGCTTGAGTTCATCATGGCAGGTTATCTTTTGACTAAATTGGAGATGATCGGTCAATGGTTTTAACTTGGACCAAATGCAACTATGCAACTATGCAAGTGTGAGGACCAGCGATAAAAGACAAAAGTTGGCGGAAACTGAGCTCCTCTTTTACTCATATGGAATCCCGCTAATGCTGCGGCTAATACTTGATTATTTGATTATCACGCCATATAATAGGGGTAGGAAGGTGCTCCTACAGAGGTATGGATGCGATTGGACAACTCACTTTTTTTTTTTTTTTGATCAAATAAGAACTTCATTAAAAATGAACTGCTTACAACGAGTTTTAGGCGACATCTCTAATCCAGAAATGACCTCTAGACTTCACACTGGAACTCTATAATGACTGACTCTAAACTTGCACTACAACTGTATGACAAAGACAAAAGCGCAGGAGCAGTGAATCCATAACATCTCACCTCTCGTCCAGCCAGTAATAACTCTAAGATTGGACAACTCACTTGTGTGATTTGCTCTCGCATAATTTTATATGGATAAAATAAAATAAATAAATAAATAAAAACTCATGTGAAAAGTAGATCAACTCAGTTAGTCACTTTTAGTCATATTATTATGTTCAAGTTGAGTCAAAAATCAAGTAAACTAAAATTAAAATTAGTCATAACATCAATGAACAACGATTTTTGTTTACATTTTAATTAAAAAATTATTTTCACTCCATTTCGTTCTTCTATGATCAAAAGAGGTCAGCCTATTATATAGATTCAGCAAGCAGTACAAAAACGAAACACACCTAAAGGGTCGACAGAAAGAATCGCTTCTCAGAGTACTTTGAGACTCTTATTCTAACAAGAACAAGAACCAATATACCCCCAGTACACCCACCTTTTAGACAGTTCATGCACTTTTATTCCAAACAAAGTTCAGTAATCCCCAAAGCAAGAGTAAAAAACCCTAAGAGATTATGATCTTTGCGACCTAACAAGATTTAAGTATTTTTCGAAAGAGGAGCAGCAGCCTCCACTTCCATGCCTTCTTCCTTGCCCGTTACTTCAACAACAAATGCCATACGGGCCCAACAGTGAGCGGGTCCAAACATTGCAGCCCACCCAGAGCCAAAGAGCCCTAATGCAGCCCATGATACCAGTAAACAAGCCCAAGTCCAGTAGGGCACCCCAAAAGTGCTAAGGGCACCGCACCACCACTGCCGACGAGCCTTGCCGTCGCAAAACTCCGCCACAGAGCCACTGCTAGGCCACCACGACCAGGCCGATTCCCACCCCAGCCACGGGCATCATCAATGAAGACAGATCGAGCCAAATCACCATCCATCACCATCAACAGAACGTTGCTCTCCTCTCAAAGGGGAACAGATCCCAACTAGACGCCGTCGCCGCCTCCAGACGAAGGTTGGACGCCAGCCTTACATTCAAAACCACTGGTAGTCGCCACAGTCACCTTCGAACCAAAAGACCATCTCGGGTATAGGTCAGCCCGAGACATACCACCTCCGCCATCGAAGACCACACTACCATCGTTGGAACTCCTCCAGGCATCACCACCTCCAATAGCAATAATCTGGCCATCGCGCCAGTCGCTATCACCACCATCGATCGACATATCAAGAGCATATCCATCATCACTATCAATAGAACCACCAAACCAGATCTGATCAATCAAGATTCTAGACCCAATCCCACCAAAATCAGCACAATCGCCTCCTCTACCCGAAGATAGAGGCAGGCGAAGAGGTTTGTCGCCGCCGCCGTGTGAATAGAGAAGCAAGCGAGAAGTTTTGTCGCCGTGGCTCGCCGAATAGAAGAGACGCCGATATTTCTCTCTCTCAAGCCATACTAGGTTTTAACTTATTTGGGTTTAACTATTTGTTGTCCTTATATCTTCGCTTGAATACACCCGATATTTCCTAGAAGATATGTTTATAACTTTATATACATTGATACTGACTTGAGTGTGCCTCAATATTCAAGTTGTATCAAAAATTCCCATAGGCACTATATGGTTGGCCTGCTGGCCTTTTCATACTTGGGACCATGTTCCATGTTGTTGATCATTGACCTCATAGTTTTGTAATTTTCTTGTTTCTAATTTTGTACAATTATTTTATTCTAAAAAAAAAATTTGTACAATTATTTTAGTTAATTACCATCGCATATTTAATGCCTTAACTATTGTTCCAAAAAAAAGGAAAACGATTGGAAAAGAATTAAAGAAAGATAAAAGTAGAGGCCGGTTGGAACATGAACTGTATATATACATATTATCCAAATCAAAATAAAAATCTAAATTGAACATAACACATAGTTTCGTCATAATTGCCTTACAAGACCATGTAAATCGTTGACTCTCCATGTGAATCCTCCCTATTCCCTTCTATTTTCCAATATATGTCGACATTCTTTCGACACTGGAAATAATACTTGTGAGTTTTCCGCACACTTCAAAGACTTGCATTTCAGTCTTCTCCGTTTCACATGACCTCATTATTTCCGTCCCATATATCTTGCAGTATATCCTATCACAAAACAACTCTTAACTACGGTTGAGCTAGAATTATAAAAACCTAGTCAGTGTTTGTATCATGAGCTCATGATTTCTTTTTGTTTTTTGTAATCCATCTCATTAATAACTTCGATTTTCTATTCCTTTTTCATAAACAACTTGGATCACCGGGACACTCCCTATATAAGTGCACCGTTTTTCATCTCTGCTTGTCAAAACTCGGGCCCCTTTTGTGTTACGTAGGAAGAGATCGAACCTCTGACAGAAGATCCTTCCTCCTTTTGGTTTTTACGAGATGAACAAGTTTCAGAAGAATGGCCTCCTCTCGTTTTTTTGCCTCCTCCTTTTACTCCCAATCTTCGCTTCCGCTGAGTGTACGTGCGACGTCGAAGATGAAGGTGTTAACAACAAAAGCAAAGCTCTCAAATACAAACTCGGCGCATTCGCTTCCATACTCGTCGCCGGTGCAGTCGGTGTTTGTATCCCAATTCTAGGGAAGACAATTCCGGCTCTGCAACCGGACAAGAATATCTTCTTCATCGTCAAGGCTTTCGCCGCCGGCGTCATATTGGCCACCGGATTCATCCACGTGCTTCCGGACGCTTTCGACAACTTGACGTCGCCGTGCCTGAAAGAAAACCCATGGGGGAAGTTTCCCTTCACCGGATTTGTGGCCATGATGGCGGCCATCGGAACTTTGATGGTGGATTCCATTGCTACTTCTTATTTCAGCGGGTCTCACTTCAATAAGGCTCAGAATCAGATTAATGGAGATGAGGAGAAAGAGGGACAGCACGAGGGGCACGTACATGTTCATACACATGGCACTCATGGTCATTCTCATGGTTCGCTTGATACGAATTCGGCTGAATCACAACTTCTTCGGCACAGAGTGATTTCAAAGGTACTTGCACTCAGAGTTTAGATGATTTTGTTTTGATAATTTTTGTTTAGTTTTATGTATAATTTTGATTCATATTGTGTAGGTGTTGGAGTTGGGAATTGTGGTGCACTCGGTGATTATTGGAATTTCATTGGGTGCTTCTGAAAGTCCTGAAACAATTCGACCTCTTGTAGCTGCTTTGACTTTCCATCAATTTTTTGAAGGCATGGGACTTGGTGGTTGCATAGCTCAGGTAACTTCTCCCCCGATCACCAGCCTCATTTTTTTTTTTTTTTTTTTTTTTTTCTCTCTTACACTTATTTTCTTTATAGCATCCAATAGAAGAAGATTAAAAATCGGAAGAAAAAAAAAGAAGACAAAAAACCAAAGATGCCTGGACCCATTTTCATACTGTAGGCATCAAGTTTCATGTCAAAAGTCAACATATGTACGATGATGCTAGATAGTTGTTTTATGTTTTCATGGTTATGAGTTATGTGAATCAAAATAATTTTTATGCTCAACTATTTGTTTACTGACATGTATGGCTATAAGTTAAATAATCTTGTTATGCTAAAAGGATTAAATTAACTTTTTGGTTTTTGTAGGCGAGAGAATCGCGAATAACAACTATAATCATGGTGCTGTTCTTCTCCCTTACAACCCCTGTTGGAATCGCGATTGGAATTGGAATATCAAGCAATTACAAGGAAAACAGTCCATCTGCTCTCATACTTGAAGGAACTTTTAATGCGGCATCAGCTGGGATCTTAATCTACATGGCTCTGGTCGATCTGCTAGCGGCTGATTTTATGAACCCGAAAATGCAGAAGAATGTGAAGCTTCAAATTGGGGCAAATGCTTCACTTCTTTTTGGAGCTGGTTGCATGTCTCTATTGGCCAAATGGGCTTAAACTAGAACAACTCAATCATCTTTTGTTTAATCTATCGAAAAGAAATCATCTTTTGTTTAATTTCAGCTAGAATAGGGACTTTGTTGCTTTTCTTTTTCAATTTTTATTTTCACGTTAAATTGTTTTTTCTCCATAGTTTTGCCAAAGAACCTTTCCCAAATGTGCGTATAGTTCAAGTTTTAGAATTTTTGTGTGAGCAAATTGCAAATGGAATGCAAAAATACTTTTTGCTATTTCACTTCTACTAGTTAATTACTGATTATCTGAATTGCATTTTAAACTAATCCCTTGGCCGTCTGAGCATGGATGCAAGTATGAAAACACTGGCCTAAAAGCAACTCCAACAGGTTTCCTATAATTTTTGTATTATAGATAAGCAAAAGTCAAAACTTTAGCCTCTTTTTCTTCTCCAACTCCAACAGATTCCTTATTTTACAACAATCTATAAAATCTCCATAATTGATCATTAAAATTGTAGAGATTGCTGTAAATATAGGGAATTTGGTTTTCTCTTTCCTCACTATCCCTAAAATAGGGATAGTTATAGAGAATATGGAGTAAAAGAGGCTCATTTTTCCCTAAAATAGAGAAAAATCAAAATATGGGGAAGCGGTTGGAGTTGCTCTAAGTAACTTGTAGGTAATTGCAACTCTAGTGATGTAGAACTTAATCTTTCCCCATACGACTTTACTTCTACTTATTGTCATCTCTCTAAGTACAAAATAAAAAGGAAGTTTTAGAAACTTGTTTATCGTGGACATGCCTCGCTCTAAATCATGCTTGGTTTAGACGGAGAGAATGACTTTATGTTTGTATTCTTGTTTTTGGACTTCAGTTATAGCTGAATCTTTTCTGGGCATTGCTGTTTTTAATGATTTTACCAACAATATCCTGAGATTTTGGGGACTTTCAAGATGATACATGAATTTACAAAGTTATCAATGTGATACCTAAACTCATTTTTCTCATCAACGTCGTACATTCGTCAATTTTTTGTAACAGAACCATTAGTTTGAGCACGTGTGACTCATGTGAGTCACTAAAGGAGAGCAAAAAGATTGATTTATCCTCAAAAACATTTTCCCCCCTTTCTTTCTTCCTCTTCTTCCTCGTGATATGAATCATCAAGACCTCACCCTGGTTCTGGACTTCTGGTGATAATCTGGCCGTTAAACCCAAGAAGCCCAAGTTTGATCTCCGACTGATCTAAGGGAACCCAACTGATTTAATCGGAGATGATAACCTCCAGTAGAACAATTGAATGTACCTGCGATTTCTATATGATATTAGTCTCCGACTTCTACCGACCTGTTTATCTACTTCTACATCTTTTTCATACCTACTCTTTAAGTTAGTGTAAAAATACAATTTTACCCTTTAAAATCAAGTCAAATGCGTAGCACATGCTACATTTTAACGGCTCTGTTACTGAAAATTGACAGAGGTACAATGTGGATGAGAAAACAATAAGTCCAGGCATCACATTACTTACTTTGTAAGTTCATGTACCATCTTGAAAGTTCCTCAAGTTTCCAGACACTATTTGTGAAAAAAAAAAAAAAAAAACTAATTTTTTCCCTTACAAATTTGAGGAATACTTGCCCTCATTCCTTACTCGTTACTCTTCCAGACACATATTGACATGACCCGTCCTGAAATTTCACCCTGAAACCCGAGGTGGCACTGTGGGACCCATTTTTAAAAAAAATTTGGCAAAACTTTTTCGAAAAATGGACAACCCAAACCTATGAAAGGAAGTAAAACCACACTTCTAAGCATTTATACTTTCAACTCTTGGAGCCACCTAGCTCCCTGTATACATCAACTTCACCGACCAGATTATTATAAATCCAAACAAGTCCAAACTGATAGTTTAAAAGACCACATCCAAATACTTCAAGTTTACAACCATCTCTAGAAAATTCTATCTCAATCCAAACCCATACTTTACAATATTAACAAATGACATCTCATGGTTATTAGAGCAGTCTAAGGAAAAAAAAACGATACAATAAGTAGGTTAACAAGCAGTGGCGGATCCAGGATCCTAAACTTGTCTAGGCTAATTATTTAACTAGAAGAGCACAAAAGTTTTAGAATTTTTTCTATATATAACTTTTATGAGGTTTGGAACCCAGTGGGAGGCTCATCCTCACGCCCTTATTATTTTCAATCAAAACATACAACCGGAAAAAGGGGTGGGGGGGGGGGGGGGGGAAACCAAACCCCGTAAATTAAAAACTACAAGCACATATTTGTGGTACAACAACAATAAACTAACTAAAGAGCACTACATACAGGTTTTACAATATAAATAGGAACGATGTAATGCAACAAGTTGAGCACTTGAGCAAACCTTGAAACTGCAATCATGTTAGTCCATAGTCTTTTTGCCTTTAAACTGCAACCATTTTTGCCAACTTCTCTTGCATCTCAACCTACAAAAGAAAATAGTTCACTTATTAATAGCATGTAAGATTACATGTGTACTTTTGTACTCTGCTGTTCTTTACATGGATGATGACCTTTGAAGCCAAAAACCATGAATTTAAAGATACAAGTAGACAAACTTGTTAGACATAAGTAAATCAGAACAACTAATAAGGCCTGAAAAGAACTTAAAAATATAAAACCTAGATGGAAAACAACATCAGTCTATCAAGCAATAGTCAAGCACCTGTACTAAAATGATCATTGTTATGTATCTATCTACTTATAAATAGAGATGCCAACAATTAAACATTTTCCTTATACCTTGGACGTTGCAACATATCCTAGCACTGGCCAGCATTGGTGTACTGCATAGAGAAGCCGTTAAAGCAACTAGCTTCAATGTCAAGGTTTCCAAGTTGAAATTTGTAAGATCTTTTAGCCAATCAACTTTTATCTAAAAACAAATACCAACAACAATAACAGCTAGTTACTTTGATGGAAATTAGCAGCAGCAGCTCAGGGATCAAAGTTGTTAAAGAAGGATTGCAGCTGTAGTTCCATTACCTGCAAAATTGACGCATAAAACGAAGACCCAGAACGGCAGAACACAAAATGTCAAGTCTTGAAGGGATATACATATACTTAAGGGTTTTTAGGCCAAAATCATGTCTAGGCTACAGCCTAGATAGCCTACCATGTAGCTACGCCCCTGTTAACAAGTAACCTACGAGCGATAGGTGGCAGTGGTGGTGCTAAGCCTTAACTCTTAAAACCGAACAGCTACACTGCGAACTGGACATTTGAAACCAAAGGGCCCAAGGGGGAAGCATATAAAAATGTTAGCGTAAGTGGACAAAAACAAATATTCGTAGTAACTGAAATAAACATAAAAATTTCTACTTTCCCACAATTTGAATTATTTACAAAATCTCGATGTGTGCAACATTTATAAAAATAAAAAATTAAAAAAAAGTTCTCTCAACACAAAGATTTCGTAAAAACATACCAGCCCCGCTGGTTAAAAGGAATCGGACTAGCGGTACTAGCACCGCTAGTCAAGTAACAGTAGAATATGAGGAAGAAGTTATACCATACGAGTAAAGGAACCTCCCAGGCTCTACCCTCGACTACCACCCACAAACACAGAGTAAGTGAGGAGAAGAACTAATAACTTCAACTACCACCCACATGAGGAGGAGAACGAATAAGACGACCCAGATATGGTAGACTAAAATCATTCGAAAACCAGTAAATCCATAAGGCTTCCCCAAAATCTCGCAACAAGGCACGAGTACGATTCTTAACCATACTCGGAAAATCTCATGAGTAAACATATATTTCAATGACGTGTCCCACACGCCAAGATATTCTCGAATTTATAAATAAATAGGCAGAAAATAATAAATAAATATAATTCCATCGAAAAATTTATTTTTGAAAATCTTTCAGAAATCTCAAAATCGATGAATAAAATATAATATTCAATCCGAAAATCACCTCAAAAATAATTCGTCGAAAATCAACATGAATCATAAATTCAAATCCGACCATGACAAATTCATATCCGAAATTCATGCGAAAAATCAATGCCAAAATTATAATCCAAAGCCAAATAATGTGCTCGATAATTAAATAAATCAATAATTCAGAAAATATTCGCATGAATCATTTAAAATCAAATGTCCATTCACAGTATATGGCTAAGCCTGCCGTCGATTCGAACTCTCCTCGTGTGGTTCTTCCTCACATCCTGTACAATGTAGCACTCGTAAACCATTGAACTATTTATCGAAAATTAGGTTTTACCTTAATTTATAATGGGCTCTAACCCCTACTCCCATGAATCAACCTCTCCATTTCTCCTCGGATTTAACACAAACTTCACCACTAACATCAATTCGTTAATTTACATGTTCTAGGGCAGATTCAAGAAAAATCAGACGGTCGAATTCTCGTAGATCGATAACCGAAATTCCAAATTTCAGAAATTCACAGTTGATATCAACCTTCTCCGATTTCCACCAAAATCATATCTACAAGTTCTAAAACTCACAATTAATTTAACTAGCAAAAAATGGAAAACCAGAATGGCCTTACGCGCCGCCGGCCAACCCCGATCCGGGTAACAACTTCTATACCAAAATCTTCCTCTCAACAAGCCCAACAACTTTCATAACTACAATAAAGTCTAAAATTACCTTGATTGGCCGGAATTTGGCCAGCAAACAAAGAGGCCAATTTGAACAGTAGAAATTTCAAAGCTTTGATTCGTCCTCGAAGCTTCAAATTTAGGGTTTAGACCCAACAAGAATCGTCGCTGGAAGTGGCCAGAAACAAGTTCCGACCAAAACCCGAGAAAATAACGACGCTGCCCTCTTCTTCTCCTTGCTACACCTTCCACAGTTCAAACCAAGCTACTAAACCACCCTAGAATTGAAGAGGAGGAACAAAGCTTTCTAATGGTGCCTGTGGCATCAAAATCCGTCATCGGACGGAGGAGATATCGTTGGTGGAAGTTGACGGGGTCGGGGGGAGACAGAGAGGAAGAGAGAGAAACCCGACGGGTAAGTTTCTGAAAATAGAAACTTACCACAATAACTCCTCCTTTTATAGAAAAATTACCATAAACAGTAACTTTAGTATTTCGATCATAACTTTCGCATACGAACTCTAATTTAAGCGTACCATGTGTCCACGGACTTGGTTTAACGTCCTCTACAACTTTCTTGAAGAAAATTTCCTCAAAAACTGACCCGAATAAAAAGTTAACTTTTTGGCCCAGTAATAGTACCAAAATAAAGTAAAACGTGAAAGAAATTATCGTTTACCGTCCAAATGACCAGCAAACCGGTAAATTTATGTTTGAGACATAACAATCTCCCATCCTTATAAAAATTTCGTCCTTTAAATTAGCATACCTGTTAGAAAAGATGGGGGTACTGTTGTCTCATCTGGTCCTTTGGTTCCCAAGTAGCTTCCTCCACCAAATGATTACTCCAAAGTACTTTAACCAAAGGTATCATCTTGTTCCTAAGTACTTGCTCTCTGCTATCAAGTATTTGAATCGGTCTTTCTGCATACGTCAAATCCTCCCTTAACTGAATAGGTTGTTCTTCTATGATATGAGAGGGATCAGCAACAACTACTAGCAGCGGATCAATCAATCTTTCGTTCCTTCCCTCTTGTGTGTGAGCTTGACCGGGCCAACTCGCTCCGATATTTTATAAAGCCCAATGTATCTAGGACTGAGCTTCCCACGTTTTTCAAATCGTACAATACCCTTCCATGGAGATAGTTTCAAGAATACCCAATCTTTTTTCTGAAACTTAAGATCTATTCTGCGGTTATCTGCATATCTCTTTTGCCTACTTTGAGCCGCTTTAGCACCCTTCAACTGATCAAAAAAATCACTGTGACTTTATTTAGTTTCCTGTAATCAATGCACAGTCTCAAGGTGCCATCATTCTTCTTAACAAATAACACCGGGGCACCCCACAAAGATGTGCTGGGTCGAATAAAAACCTTATCCACTAGTTCCTGCAACTGAGCCTTTAACTCTTTCAATTTGGCAGGGGACATTCTGTAAGGTGCCTAAGAGATAGGTGTTGTGTCAGGAAGTAAGTCAATAGGTGTCTCTCTTACAGGAGGTAAGCCAGGTAATTCATCAGGAAACACATTTGGGAATGTCCTCAGTACTCAACACTCCCCTACTAGTATCCACCACATGTGCCAAATAAACCTGACAACCCTTACTAAAAAGTTTTTCAGCTATCAAAGCCGAAATCCCGCAAGAGGAAATGACATCTCGTTCACCATGAAAAGTAATTACCTGCCTTCCTGGACTTTTGAACATTACTACCTTGCGAAAACAATCAATCAAAGTATAGTGTGTCCACAGAAAATCCATCCCCAAAATGACATCAAACTCAACAAGGTCTTGGATTCCAAACTAATACCATCAACCAATACAGTACAATCCTTGAAAACCCACTCTATCTTAAGTGCATCTCCAGCTGGCAATGATACATACCACTCGCCTATAAAGGGCAATGATGGCACATTTGCAAAGCATGCAAATCTACTTGACATAAAGGAGTGTGTAGCACTAGGATCAATTAAGGTATAAGCAGGCTAACCAAAAATAAATATCATACCAATAATAACATTTGGTGAATTGCAACCCTCCTGATGGGTCATAGCATGCAATCTAGCATGAATTGCAGGGCATCCTCTCTGACCTCTGCCCTTCTGAGAGCTACCACGAGCTGCTGAACTGATGCGGGAACTACTAGTAGAGGCACCAGCAGATGATTTAACCACAGCCTGAAAAGAAGTAGGTGCAGCTCTCTGAGTCAATAGAGGGCAATCCGTCCTAAAGTGATCATGCTGCCCACTCTCAAAACACCCACCAGTCTGATACTGTCAATACCGAACAGACTGGCTACTTGAAGCCCCGCTCTGACTATTCGAACCAGCCCTGAACTGTCCAAACTGGCGTCTGCAAAACTATCCCTGAGTGAATCTGTCTTGCCCCGAATTTTGAATAAATAAATTCAAATCCGAAACGTGAAAACTCAATCAACCTGTCCATATGCTTAGAATTTTAATTTTTCAATTAAACCAAGCAACAAACAAACTGGAATACAACTCTCGATACAACTCAATCCTTGAGTCAATTATTACATCACCAAAAATAACCAAATGAAATGTAAGGCTCAACAAGAGCATACAACAAACAGTAGTATAACAACAATTAGGTTCCGAGCCTAATACTACTGAACTGCACAACTAGTCTCCACCGTGAAGCGTCCTGACCTGCAGGATTAACACCCTACACCATGGAATAGGTAGCCGGGATTGCAAACAACAAACCGGGTAAGCTATTGAAGCTTGTATGAGTAAACTCAAATAAAATGATTTGACAAAACATGCATAATAATTTTTCCACTCAAGAACCAACTTAAGCAACACAAAATCAACTCAACAATTTAGTACACAACCATGTCCCTCAATGAATCAATAAAGAAAGAAACTACCCGACACTCTCTCATTAACAAACCCGACACTCTCTCATTAACAAATACGTACTCATGACCCCAAGTAACTGACATGCTACTCTCATGACATACGATGGCAGACAGACTAGAGCTCTAACTAAATCATAGCATGTCACCTCGGTCAAGGTTCAAGCATACGATATAATTGCCTCTACCACTATTGTGACACAAGATCCGTAGATCAAAACATTTAAAAGTCCCACCTGACTCAAATGTTATACTCAGACTCTCATACGCTTTCTCACAATAACATCAACAATTACATGATATATTGTATTTCTGTAGAAAATATGTGCTCAAAATAATAATCCAATACGATCACCATTATTATTTCATCTAATGCCACACCATCCAGATTTATAATTCACGTAAATATATATATATATATATATATATATATATATATATATATATATATATATATGTATGTATATATATATATATATGTATGTATATATATGTATATATATATATATATGTATATATACGTAGCCATCCACTCAGGAATGCCTCCTAATACCAACTATAGTTCACACGCACTAAAAACTGAGAAATTCATTTTTATAATTAAAATCTTGTTTTTACTTATCCATGGACCGTAGACAATCAAGTCCATATTATTTAAAACAAATATTTATTTTCATAAAACAATTTTCTCAATTTAGCGATTAAATGTAAAATAAAGAAATTCGGTTCGTTAATAAACCATGTGAGATTTACTCACCTCTAATTCCAGCTGCGTCTTCTCTAATAGCCAAGATCACACAATTACAAAATGTTTGCCCAATACAATTCTGTCAAGCACCTAATCACATACGGTTTCAACTTAGCACACAATTCACAAAACAAAATTATACAACAATCCAATAGTCGGATCATCTATACCAATTTATACAACGATCCAACGGTCAGATCCTCACGAATCACCTTGAGAATCATCTTTTCACAATTATACGAAGATCCAACGATCGGATCCTCATCCGAGACCATACAAAGTCATCGGGACACTTCTATGATCAATATATCAAAACTATAAGTCGATCGGACGGCCTGCACCTCACGGATCGAAAACCGAGACGATCGAAACCGTAAAAATCCTAACATAATCATACAATCTCCAAAAATTACGCGTTGTATATTGAAATGCTCGTATCGACGAGTAGATTGAAATCAGAAACATAAACTGCCCCTGGAGTGGCCGGAAGCCGCCGCCAAGCACCGCTGCCGTCAACCTCCGAGTTGGGCGGTGAGACCTATGTCAAACTCTTCCTTTCAACATGCACAACAACTTTCCCAACTACCACAAGGTCTAAATCAAAGCAGAAAAGCCAGAAAATACCTAAACAATGGTTAGATCGGAGTTGCTTGCCCAGTTTCCCAATTTGCTTGGTTCTCTTTCCACGCTGCGTTTCTCTTAATGGCACTTGGAGAACATGATCAACATCTTCAGGGGGTTTCGGAATGGCCGGTGGCTCGAGCTATGATGGCCAAAGGACGGAGAAATCGGTGTTGATCTAAACTGAGTTTAGGATTGGGTTCTCCATGCTACGCCGTGTAGCGGCGAAGATAGGCCAAGATGTTACCATAGATCGACGGAGGAGGAAGAGGAGAAGTTAAAGCAAGTGGTGGCAAATCCAATGGTGGCCAGACGGCGAAGATATGGCCAGAAGAAGAAAAATGGTGATTTCTGGTCGGGGGGAGAGAGAGGGGCTGGGTTTCCAATTTTGAAAATTCTGTCATTCTCTGCAATTTTTCGGAAAAAATTAGGGCTTTAAACAAAAATGAAAACTTTTTCCAAAAGCCATAACTTCTTCGTACGAACTCCGATTTTTACGTTCCGCATATGCACGAACTCGCATAGACGTGCTCTATGACTTTCGTAAAGGAAGTTTTTGCAAAATCCTAACGTATAAAGAGTCAAACTTTGTGACCCCCCTAAAATGTTGTGTTTTCGATAAAAATTCGTTCGAAAGTAATTTCTATTTCTCGATTACATGAAAACACGTCAACGAAACGTAAATCGTACCAAATGGGACTTTTATTAATTTTCATAAAAATACACAAAATAATTTTGGAAATTCAGGTCATTACAGAATCTCCTATCATGCCCCCTGAATCTGAAACGGAACCTCAAACTAGAGCCATTGTTATGTCCACTTCCAACAGAGGATCTAGAACCGGATGTAGAAGTAGTCCTCTTAGACGAACCTTGGCTAGGGCCACCAAAATTCCCAGGGTGAAAGCCAGAAGCTGAGGATGACTCGATGTCCATGGCATAGGAAACTGCCTTTCCAAAACTTCGGTATGGTGTGCCTAACATCTTAGCTTTGTACTGACCTCCAAGTTCGATGGTGAATCTGGGAATCTTATTATGCTCACTATGCACCATGTCTGGCACGTGGTGGGCTAATGAGGTAAACTCCTGCTCAAACTCCAAGACGGTCTGATTTCTTCCTTTATCTAAACTCAAGAACTGGTCATGCATCCTGTTAAGGTGCCCATCACTGAAATACTACTCACAAAAATAGGTTTTAAACTGATCTCATGTGAGCTGGTTGGCATCTCCAACATCTCTAGTAATACCGCACCACTAGTGCCAGGTTGAGTCATTTAAAAACTGCACTGCCAAGCCTACCTTCTTAATTTTCAAGAACCTCCATATGGGAGAAGACTCTCTCCATTCTATCAATCCAACGCTGAGCATTCACAGGTGTGGTAGCATTAGAAAAAGTCTCAGCCCCGTGCCGCTTCGCACGCTCCATGGTGAAATCCAAGCGTGAGTTGGGAAGTGCTGTAGAAAACTGCTGAAAAAAGCGTCCTATTGCATTAGCAAATTCCTTAAGAGCATCCCCATCTCCTGGAGCGGGAGAAGTTTCCCCACGTGTTCGGCCTCTAGGAGGCATAACACCTGAAGAAGAGAAAGTTAACAAAACTCAAGGATTAGGACATTAACCTATCTACTTTACATACATAATTAACACACTAGTAACGAAGAGTATATGAAGGGGATCCACCGCGGTCGGGCCATCACTCGAAAGGTACTAGGCATCATAAAGTATATAAAGTAGCAAAAGAAAGAAAGTCTATAGAACCTGACAACCTAATACTCTGATACCAATTGACAGGCTCGCCCGGAAATTTCACCTTGAAACCTGAGGTGGCCCTGCGGGGCCCATTTTTTGAGAAAATTTAGCATAACTTTCCCTCAAAATGGACAACCCAAACCTGTGAAACGAAGTAAAACCACACTTCTAAGCATTTATACTCTCAAATCCTAGAGCCACCCTGCTCCCCCTACACATCAACTTCACTGACCAAATTATTATAAATCCAAACATGTCCAAACTGATAGTTTAAAAGACCACATCCAAATACTTCAAGTTTACAACCATCTCTGGAAAATTCTATCTCAATCCAAACCCATACTTTACAATATTAACAACTAACATCTCATGGTTATTAGAGCAGTCTAAGGAAAAAAAAAAACCATACAATAAGTAGGTTAACAAGTAACCTACGAGCGATAGGTGGCAGCGGTGGTGCTAAGCCTCAATTACTAAAGCCGAACAGCTACACTGTGAATTGAGCATTTGAAACCAAAAGACCCAGGGGGAAAGCATATAAAAACATAGGCCTCATCATTTGGCTCGGGGATCAAGTGGGCCGATGGAGGCATGCAAGGCCCGCAGGCTCAAAGCCCGGCCCGGCCCGCATAAAAGCCCGCAATAGGCCCGGCCCGGTGGGTAGAGGGCCGGGTTTGGTTTAGGGGTTTGAAACGCGGCCCAACCCGGAAAACCCGTAAATTAATTTAATTAGCTTAATTTTATTTACTTTACATTTCCATAAATTGTTAAAAATAGCTCGGGTGTCCAAAATAATCAAAGAAAAATAGTTGTATCCGCGGTCGTCACGCCATCGGTCAACCAAGAAGACATACAAGTGAAGACGGTTGACCAATTCGATCGAATTCGAAAATATGGTGAAATTGGCTAAATTTTTTACCACACTCATAATTTATTGTAATAATCTCATCCAACGGTCAGTTTTCCAATTTTCTTTGAATTGATAGAGGTTGCTCTTTGGAGTGTATGATATATAAATATAGGTTTATAAAAGTAACTAAGTTTGACCTAGTTGATCGAATTCGAAATGAGAACTAAATTGGCTGGATTTTTTACAACCACCATAAAACAGAGCAGTTGGTTTCTCCAAATTCATTTTCCACTTCATGGTTGCTTTAGAATGAACCTCAACAATTTAAATGCAATGTATAAGTCATACAATTTTAGGAGGCAAATTGATATAGGCCAACGTCTTTATAATTAAAATTGAAATTTTTATCTTATGTCCACGCACATCCATTGATGGAATATTTACAAACGTGATGTGAAAAAATAAGCACGTTTCGCGGTCGTCACGCCATCGGTCAACCAAGAAGACATACAAATGACGACGGTTGACCAATTCGATCGGATTCGAAAATACAGTGAAATTGGCTAAATTTTTTACCACACTCATAATTTATTATAATCATCTCATCCAACGGTCGGTTTTTCCATTTTTTTTGAATTGATAGAGGTTGCCCTTTGAAGTGTATGGTATATAAATATAGGTTTATAAAAGTAACCAAGTTTGACCTAATTGATCGAATTCGAAACGAGAACCAAATTGGCTGGATTTTTTACAACCACCATAAAACATTACAGTCTCTCCATCAAGCGGTTAGTTTCTCCAAATTCATTTTCCACATCATGCTTGCTTTAGAATGAACCTCAACAATTTAAATGCAATGTATAAGTCATACAACTTTAGGAGGCAAATTGGTATAGGCCAACGTCTTTGTAATTAAAATTTAAATTTTTATCTTATGTCCACGCACATCCATCGATGGAATATTTACAAACGTGATGTGAAAAAATAAACACGTTTTGCAGTAGTCACGCCATCGGTTAACCAAGAAGACATACAAGTGACGACGGTTGACCAATTCGATCGAATTCGAAAATATGGTGAAATTGGCTAAATTTTTTACCACACTCGTAATTTATTGTAATAATCTCATCTGTACATACATGTACATTTGCAAGCATAATTAGCTCTAATGGGCTACGCTCATTCTACCGCCAAAGGTACTAATTCCAACCAAAGGAATGACATGCAGACACACCGCCAGGCGGGCTACAGCCCCAACGTCGGACCACCTCCAGATCGCCGCCAACGCGCCGCCACGCGCCGCGCCAAGATGGCGTCAGAAGCTTCTGAAACTGGGAACTGAGGCATATCAGTCCCACATCGAAAACAAAGAGAAGATCAACCTCTTCCTCACCTATAAAAGGTCCTCTCCTCTCTCCTCATTAATTACGCATTCAATACTTACCTACTGTTACTTTGTCAACATAAATACATTGACTAACTTAGGCATCGGAGAGTTGAAGACCGCCCAACGCGGTCTCCCTCTGACGCCCCTTTGTATTTTACTTGACAGGTAGCGGAGGCTTTGAGAACGTCACAAGTATAGATCCGCCCACCGGATCAGCGTTAACAAAGGTTCAGCTACCGCCGAACTTTTAGACATTAACATCATCCAACAGTCAATTTTCCCATTTTCTTTGAATTGATAGCGGTTGCTCTTTGGAGTGTATGATATATAAATATAGGTTTATAAAAAATTAGTATCTTTAAAAATTTATTTGTAAATAAAGCCCGCAAGGGCCGGCCTGAAAACTCTTGCAAAGCCCGGCCCGAAAAAGTCTGCGAGGCCCGCTTTATATGGACGGGCTTGGATCTTGCGATTTACAATAAAGCCGGTACAATAAAGCCCGGCCCTGCCCGGCTCGTTATTATTTAGAAATGTAATAAGGCCCGGCCCGGCCTGCTCCAAGCCAGCTAAGAATGGCCCGAGCACGGCCCGTTGACGAGGCCTATAAAAACGTTAGCGTGAGTGGACAAAAACAAATATTTGTAATAACTGAAATAAACATAAGAATTTCTACATTCCCACAATTTGAATTATTTACAAAATCTCAATGCGTGCAATGTTTATAAAAAAAAAAAAAAAAAGTTCTCTCAACACAAAGATTTCCTGAAAACATTCCAGCCTCGCTGGTTAAAATCGACGAATAAAATATAATATTTAATTTCAGAAATCACCTTGGAAATAATACGTCGAAAATCAACATAAATCATAAATTCAAATCCGAGCATAACAAATTCATGCGGAAAATCAATGCCAAAATTATAATCCAAAGCCAAATAATGTGCTCGATAAATAAAACGATAATTAAATAAATCAATAATTCAGAAAATATTCACATGCATCATTTAAAATCAAATGTCCACTCACAGTATATGGCTAAGCCTGCCGTCAATCCGAGTTCTTCTTGTGTGGTTCTTCCTCACGTCCTGTACAATGTAGCACTCGTAAACCATTGAACTATTTATCGAAAATTAGGTTTAATTACTTTAATTCATAATGGGGCTCTAACCCCTACTCCCATGAATTAACCTCTCAATTTATCCTCGGATTTAAGCCAAACTTCACCACTATAATCAATTTGTTAATTTACAGGTTTTAGGGCAGATTCGAGAAAAATCCGACGGTTGGATTCTCATAGATCGATAACCGAAATTCCAATTTGGGAAATTTACAATTGATATCAACCTTCTTCGATTTCCACCAAAATCATATCTACAAGTTCTATAACGCACAATTAATTTAACTAGCAAAAAACGAAAAACTAGAACCGGCCCGACGCTTTTCCACGCGCAACCAATAGTGGCGGCGCGTGGGCCCCACGCGCCACCAGCCAACCCCAATCCGGGTTTCAACACCTATGCCAAAATCTTCCTCTCAACAAGCCCAACAACTTTCATAACTACAACAAAGTCTAAAATTACCTTGATTGGCCGGAATTTAGCCCGCAAGCAAAGAGGCCGGTTTGAGCAGTAGAAATTTCAAAGCTACGATTCGTCCTCCACGCTTTAAGTTGGACCAAGAGACTTTGAGGAATGGTTGGATGATCCAAGAGCTCAAAACCCCAATAAGAATCGTTGCCAGTGGTGGCTGGAAACTCAAGTTCCGATGAAAACCCGGGAAAACAGTGATGCTGCCCTCTTCTTCTCCTTGCTGCACCTTCCAGTACAAACCAAGCTATCAAACCACCCTAAAATTGAAGAGGAGGAAGAGAACTTTCCAAGGGTACCTGTGGGGTCAATATCCGTCGCCGGACGGAGGAGATATCGCAAGTGGAATTTGACTGGGTCGGGGAGAGAGAGAGAGAAACTCAATGGGTATGTTTATGAAAATAGAAACTTACCATAGTAACTCCTCATGTTTCTGAAAAATGACCATGAACAGTAACTTTAGTATTTCGATCATAACTTTCGCATACGAACTTCGATTTAAGCGTATCACATGTCCACAAATTCGGTGTAACGTCCTTTAATACATTTGTAAAGAAAATTTTCTCAAGAACAGACCCGAATAAAAAGTTAACTTTTTGGTTCACTAATAGTATCGAAACAAAGTAAAACGTGAAAGAAATTATCGTTTGCCATCTAAATGACTAGCAAACCGATAAATTTAGGTTTGGGACGTAACACATATGAATCCACATTTGGATTAATTTGATGTAGCATTAGGCAAAATTACATAGTATTCCCTCCTTTTCCCCAGAGTGAACGAATGGGTCAGCAGAATACCTTATAAGTTTTAATAAAATCTATTGAGAATCCAAGTACATGACAACAAAATCGACTATTTGGAATGAGATGGCCTTTGGCCAGTTCTAAAAGTTCAGTTACAACACTCCAAGACCATCCTTCAATATTATCAGTACCGACTCTTAAACACCTTGCTTGATGCTTATGTTGGGGAGAAAGCATTCATTCCCAACAAAATAGTCGGTGACTTTCATTTTCTCTTGCAAACCATCAATTTTAGGACAGTATATAACTCTTTTAACTTTTCTTCTCATGTTTTGATGTTGAGGATCTCTGTTTCCTTTCTTAGAGGTGTCTGCTAAGTACCTCCTTTTTTTTCCCGTCTTTTAAGGTCAGCCAGCAGTTTGTTTCTTTTAGGTAAATTGTTTTCATCAGAAAAGATTCTAGGGCGATGATTTATTGGCAAGTTACAATCAAGTTACAATTAATATATATCATTAATTTGATTGATATATTTCCTTTATAGGACCATATTCAAACTCCAAAGGCAAGAAAGGATGGAAACCACAAAATGAACACCGATAATAATATGATTTAGAACCAAAAGCCATTATATGGCAATTCAAAAGATCGCAGGTAAAAACTAACCATTGGTCACGTACGTTCGAGAAAAGAAAACCAGTACATTTGTTCTTCCCTTTTCTTACTTGATGAAAATCAGAAAATCTAAGCTAGACACAAAAATCCATCAAAACCTTGCTCGCGCGCACGTTCATCTATTTCACTGCTCTCGCGTTCATAAGCACTGATGGAGACAAGGCTCTATGCACAGCCACAGATCTGAGCTTTACAAAAAAAAATACACCTTTAATGCTCTCCTCATAAATTCGCTTGGGATAATACCTCCCATAGTCCCATTTATAACCAAGAAAATATCACCGTTCTCCAAAAAACTATGTGTCAGGCTTTGAGCAAACTAGATTATCAACAAACAACTTGCTTCTGATTACGAATGACTTGGTCCAGGACTCTCGCACTCCCTTTTTCTTCATCAACCATAGATAATACTGGTACCCCACACGAGTAAAAGAACCGGTGATGGACAATGTGCACAAACATCCCCTCGAAGCCCCAACTTGATAGTGAGAATAACATATCTCATGAGTCCAAAAATCAGGTTGGGGCACTTCGATTCCACATATGTTTCACTTGCTAAATCAAGAGAAAAAATAACCTTAGTACTGCGAGTGAACTCAATCCAGTGTAGAGCTCCACTTACGAAAATTGCAGACTTGTCAGTAGGATGATGATCCCATCTAGCACCAAATTAGTCCTGAATCCTTCTCCAAGATTTTTTTTCTTAACGAATAGATCATGGATATGTAAGTCTTAGTTGTGAAATCAAACAATGTTAGTACAACCTTGTGCACTTGTAGTCGTCACTACTGCAGTTGCAGCCAAATCCGTTTTCACTTCATTCTCTAATATGCATTTACATCTGAACTGCGAGGTAATGTTTTCCATTCTCTTGTGCATGAATTCTGGATCTGAGATTATGTAACACCATCACTTGCACACAGATTTACATTGTAGTAAGCACTTAACGGGAAGTCTTGCAAGTATTTCAGTGATTATCTCAAACGGTGAGTAACACACTTAAGACATGATTGATTGATTCTCCATTCGTTTTTTCTTCCCAAACAATATACCGCAAGACTAATATATGCAGCGAACTTTTGACAATCTATCTTCCTTGGCAGCCGCAAACCCTAATGTTGGTGCCATTGGAGGGCAGAAGCCCAAGAAGGTAGTCTTTGCTCAAAGCCCTATGACAAAAGAGACTCAGAGTGAACAAGATTTTGATAAAAAAAAGTGGTTATAACGGCCAAACTCGTCCTACTTGCCTTGTGACAAACTAGGGTTTCACAAAGTATTTTTCGACTTGTTACAGTTTGTGATCCAGTACCTTTATTTATGTATCTTTTTTTTTTTTCAGAGATTTTTATTTATTTATTTATTTGTCAATCACACGGTGTCCTCAAAGGCTTCCTAGGCCCAGAGACTAATCCGTGCTCGGGAGATCTTTTCAGAGATATATATGTTTTAATTTTGGCAATACAAGAATGAAAAGCCTTAAATTTCTTTATTTTCTTCATTTGCAAATTAATTACAAGTTTACAACCATGATTATGATTTTTATGATCAAAAGTTAAAGAATTATCTGATCAATAAAGTGACCTAATGAAGAGTGTGATGACCCACCCATTAAAGCTTTCTTGCTCTTTTCACTCGTCTCTTTTACCTTATTCCTTATATCACTATCCTGCTCCATCACTTGCCTTATCCCTTTCTCTATGACTTGTGCACTCAAAACCACTTGACCATCTTTTCGATAGTTCACGTCAACTTCCACGGCCAATCCCAATTCCTTCACCAGCCCAAAGGCATTCAACTGTTGTTCCGCGTACATTGGCCACGTGGCAATCGGTACACCATACCACAGACTCTCAAGCGTAGAGTTCCATCCGCAATGGGATACAAACCCTCCGATCGAAGGGTGGGCCAAGATATCAATTTGTGGTGCCCAACCTATAGTTTTTCCGATCCCAGCCGTCCGATCCAGAAATCCTTCAGGCAAGACTGCCTTGGCATCTACGTAATCGCTTGGGAAAGCTATCTTACCCTTTGGTGGGGGCTGACGTAGGGACCACAAGAACCGATATCCACTCTGCTCCAACGCACACGCTATCTCTTTCACCTGATCCTCAGCAAAACTTCCCATGCTCCCGAAGCACAGGAACACTACAGATAGGGGAGGCTGATCCTCAAGCCACTCCAAGATATCGGACTTCGGTTGGTCATCATCATTTTTCAAGTTCAGTAAGGGCCCCACGGGGTACACCGGCGGGACTTTACCATCGGAAAGAGAGTGCAAAGCATGTGACTCCAACTCCAAGAACGTGTTTACCAAAATACCCTTGGTTTCTCTAAACCTTCTTGCATGGTTGAGGAATGCATGGGCGCCCTCCTTGTCTGGAAAAACACTAGTCAAAACTCCATGAGGCAGCGGATTGATAAAACTCGGCAGAGACAAATCGGCCCCCGACTCCAAGAACTCGGAAACGTCCTTGTTTTCCTCATCACAAATGGCTTGGAGGTGTAGAAAGAACCCAAGACATGCTGCGTTGGACGTGAAGAAAACGTAAGTAGGAACCCCAAATTCATTGGCCACATCGATCATGGTAGTGCAGAACATGTCAATGACAAAACCGGCGAGTCGAGGCTTGGACTCGGACTGAGACTCGGTGAGTTTGGTGACCACGTCTGTAACGTTCGGTTTCTGATTTTCAACAAATATTTTGAAGAAGGCGGAAGGTCCCATTCCTTTTGTGTCTATGTTGAGCTCTGGGAGGCTCATGAACTTGATGCGCGGTGAAATGGAGGAGTAGTAGTCTTCTTCAGAACCTTTGGGGTTGGAGTCGTCAAAGGGAAACTTCATTATGAGAATTGTGACGAAAATTTGGTCATCTCGATCAACGAGGAGCTTTGCAATCTCGACGGTTGGTACGAGATGGCCAATACCTGGGGCTGTGATGAAGAACAACTCTCTAGGTTCCTTCATTTCGGTAATGGAGTGAATATAGGTGATAGATAAATGATATATAAATATTGTAACTCAAGCATGCTTAGTTGATTGAGAGCGACGTCTGTCTTTTATATATGTATGACTAATGATTCTTGGAATTCCTTATTAGTAGCTCTCAAATTCAAGTGAGGTCACGGCTTTGCTGGCGTTGGAAAGGAACAGTCTCGGTGTCTCTGGGTTTTATCATATAAAAGTACTTGTGAGTTGAACAAGATGACTGGAAAGACTTGGAGACCAAGGAAAAGAACGATATCAAAAAAACTTATCTGTAGGGAACTGATGAGGAAATCAATGTTGGATAAACAATAAAGTACTAACATTCTTATCAAAAAGAACAAATAAACTACTATTTTATATGGATTACTACAACAGTTCAACGTACCATGAAGATGAAGTTTGATGTTGACCAAGCTAATGGCTGAAGAGCTGAACAAATTAACAACGATGCACATGATTTGTCTGTCGTCATAAAAAAAAAAAACATGATTTGTCTGTCATTATGACTCACGACTATTAATTAAGGGCACGATGTAATTTAATTAAAGAATTAATCAGCAAATTATTCTTACACTATATCAAGTTTGAGGTTTTTGCTACTGAGAGTTGAGACTGTCTGAAAGTGAGACCAAGGATGGGGCAATGTTCGGGGCAGGCCAAGTTATTATAAAATCATCGGTGATCTTCACTCTATTTCCCGCGCGTCTCCCCTAATATTTTCCATCTCCATTGGGAGTGTATTAGGTTCTCAAACTCATCCTGATCCCTAGCTTGTTATGTTTATCTTTTTGTTCGTGTTTTCCCCATACTGTGGGTTTTGCAACTGTTTTTGTGTTTATAAGGTTATGTTTATCTAATAAAAACATTCTTCCACCGCCAAAAAAAAAAACTCATCCTGATCCAATAAGACTTCAATGAATGAAAGGATATTCATATTTTTTCTTTTCCGCAACATGATAGTTAGCAAGTGCCAAAACGAAATAATAGGGTGTGGAACTTTTTTTTTTTTTTAATATATAGGGTGCGAATTAGTAACTAGTTGTAGTGGAAGAAAAAATATATAGCAGCAGCAACTATATGGTAATATAAATCAAATTTAAGACGGGTGATCAGAATATGCTAGCTGCTGTCACCAATTCCAGATACAAATAGGAGATTTCTATATTTCTCGAGTTGTCGCCAAGTTTTTTCTTATTGAGGTTGGAGATCCATCCAGACTATAATCCCAATGAGCCGCATTATTTTCATTCTTATCTAGAGCGAGTCGTTATGAAAGTAAACAATAATTTCCCCAAAGAAAAAAAAATTAAATTTAGATTGTTTAAGGACGGCTCTTTGTTACCTTTATTTTTTTACTCTTCGAAGAAAGTTACACTACCATCTACACCTTATCAATCTGCAGAGTACGTTGTGCAAGAAGACCTAAATAAAACAAATGACATGATTATCAAAGATGTATCCTTAGAAACTCGATGAAGACAGTAGACATGTACCAACCTAAAATAGGAAATTTATAATACAGTAATATTAATGATATGAAAGTTTTGTTTAAACCAAGTCGGTGCAAAAATTTTCCACTGAATAAACTATGTTGTATTATTTTATTTATTCAACTCTGAATGCATCAACAGTCATAGTAAGCAAACTTGTTCAACAAATCTACCTAGTAAGTGTGAACACTTTCTACACCCATATCTGCGCCTCCAACAAATAAACGGAAGAAAATATGATGCGAGGACCCGATCCACGTATGATCATGAATTTTAAATCTGATCAATAAAATGTCCCACGGAAGAGTATGACGACCCACCATCCATCAAAGCTTTCTTGCCCTTCTCACTCATTTCTTTCACTCTCTTTCTTATATCACTGTCACGTTTCATCACCTCTCTTATTCCTCTCTCTATCTCCTTCGCGCTCACAAGAACTGGACTCTCGCTCCGGTAGCTCATATCAATTTCCACCGCCAATTCCAATTCCTTCACCAGCTGAAACGCGTTCAGCTGTTGCTCCGCGTACAATGGCCACGTAGCAACAGGCACACCGTGCCAAAGACTCTCAAGCGTGGAATTCCACCCACAATGGGATACAAATCCTCCCACAGATGGGTGAGCCAAGATGGCAACTTGCGGGGCCCAGCCTATGACCTTTCCAATCCCAACTGTTCGATCGAGGAACCCTTTGGGCAAGACTCCGGTGTGGTCATCGTAGTCACTTGGAAAAGCAATTTTTCCTGTGGGTGGGGGCCGACGTAAGGACCACAAGAACTGATGGCCCGCGTGCTCCAGGGCATGGGCGATCTCTTTCACCTGGTCCTCGCCAAAGCTTCCCATGCTTCCAAAGCATAAGAACACTACAGACAATGGAGGCTGATCATCAAGCCATTTCAAGATATCAGACTTCTGCTTGGCCTCGTTCGAATCCACACGACTTTCATTGGTGTTCAAGTTAAGTAAGGGTCCTACCGGATATACGGGAGGGATCTCGACATCAAATGAAAGAGCATGAAGGGCATGCGATTCTAGGTCTGCAAACGTGTTCACCAAAATACCCTTGGTGTCTCTAAACCTTTTGATAATGTTGAGAAATGATTCTGCTCCCTCCTTTACGGATAGCCTGCCAGGTAGGACTTTAGCAACTGGCAAGGGATTGACAAAACTCGGGATGAGCAACTCAGCGTCGGAGTCTTTGAACTCGGTGCAGTCCTTGCCGTCTTGATCGCGCAGCGCTTGGAGGTGGAACATTAGCCCGAGCGCGGCGGCGCCGGAGGTGAAGAACACGTAGCTAGGAACGCCAAATTGGTCGGCCACGTCGATCATAGCCGTACAGAACATGTCGACGACAAACCCCGCAAGTCGAGTCTTGGACTCGCTGAGTTTTGTGATGGCATCTTTAACATGGGGTTGCTGACTTTCAACCAAACCGATCAAGCTATTGCGGACACTGCCTTCCGTATGGTCAATATTGACTTGTGGGAGGTTGATGAACTTGATACGCTGTGATATGGGAGAAGAAGAGTCTGCAAATGACTCGACATAAGCATCAGTGCCTTTGGAAACAGCGGGAAACTTCATGATGAGGACAGTGATCAAGAGTTGGTCGTCTCGAGACAGAAGGAACTTTGCGATCTCAAGTGTTGAAACCAGGTGGCCTATACCAGGGGATGGGATGAACACGAGCTCTGCAGGCTTCTCCATTTTTGGGAGATGGGATATTCTTCTGAGCTAAGTAACATGTTCCTGCACTAGGTACTTAAATACATGATTTTCGTTCTTGGGAAACAATATATGAGTGATGTCATTGCTTTGCTCATGTGCTAAATAATAATAATTCTGAGTGGATTTTGTCATTGAACACAATAAATCAACATACGTGAGATGAAGTTTCGTATGTCATTGTTTTAAAATCCAGGTTGAAAGATTGCAGACAATGCTATTTAATTGTACACGATTTGACTTATCTTGGTTGAAGATATGTTTATTTCAGCAAAGGATCCTGATTAGTTTCGAAGAGAAACGGCGTCAAGTTTGACAAAGGGAATTGACGGAGCAGTATCAGCTCCCTTTCTTCAGCAACCTCTCTTCTTCCGCGAAAATAAAAAATAAAAACTCATTCTCCAGCAAAAGCATCCATGAATCTATGATCCATGTAACTCTCCCCTTATCTCTGTCTCATTCATAATCAACAATCAAAGAACCATAATCTACAGTTATGGATAATTGAACTTTAAAGGTCTTTTTCTCTATTTCTAGCTAGTTTGAAGAAGGATCAGTTAACAATCCTTCAGTGTTGAATAACCTTTGTTATTTGGTTGATCTGGAAGTCCGTATCTCATATCCTTTTGCTGTAAAGATCCAATAGATGATCTCATGTCCTTTTGCTGTAAAGATCCAATAGATGAAGATCAACACCTCTGTACCAATCCGACAATTCTCGGAGTGTTAAAAATGGCTGATATGGAGAGATCTTTCCAGTTGAGAATGAAAAGGATATAGATGGGATATGGGATTTGCAGGGAAAAAAAGGCAAGGATTGGGGTTGTGGATACGGATTCATATGAGAATGAGAGTTTAATTGTTAGTTTCGGTATTTTCTGGGATTCAAAGAGTTCTGTGTATTTGTATAAGGGATAGTTACGTAAAAACAATTTGTATAAGGGAACTGACGATTCAGTTCCTCTTCTTCCTTCTTCCTTCATCTACAGATCTAAACAACAGTTGGTTCATCTTTTCTTTTTCTTCTTATAACGGTTTACTAATTTCTGGTGATGTCCTTCTGATGAAACCTTTACATCTTCTGCAAAAAATAAAAATATAATCCTGAAATTGGTTGGTTATAGCTAGGCCTGGCATCTGAGCCCGTGACCCGCAAACCCGCCCGAAACCCGCACGGTAAAAGCCCGCACGAACCCGTCCATTTATTAAATTCGTGCTAAAAAAGCCCGCACGCAAAAAGCCCGCAAATTAACGGGCCTTGCGTGCTAAACCCACTGGAACCCATGGAACCCGTTTACTTCCAAACAAACCCACTTCGAGTCTTCGACCCTTTCCGTCATTCACCAAAACGCAACTCTCTCTCTGGAACTCAACCCAATTTGTCAAGGTATTGCATGGATCTGTCTTTTGCTTTGGGTTTTCTTTGATTCCTTGCAGTCTTTGTATCTGGGTATTGCATTTTATAATCTGAAATCTGTTTTGGTGTAAATGGTGATCTGGGTTTGCTTCAATTTCTGGATCTGGATTTGGTGATCTGGATTTGGTCCTTTTTTTTCTTCTTCTTCTTTTCTCTACGCGTTTCTGAATCTTTGAGACCCTATTTATGTCCCTTTTTGCAACATGGGTTTTGGTTTTCTCATACAAATCTCAACTGGGTTCGATCAATACTGTGATTTCGGTTATGGGTTTTTGCTGTAATGAAAGAAAGTTTCCAACTTTGGGTTCTCAGAGTGCTCTGCTATTAAGGGTGCGTCGTCGTTTTGTTGTTTGATTGCTGGTTATGGAGGACTGTGTTTATAGACCAGAAAGACCAGAAAGCTGCTTACAGACTCACAGTTAAAGAAAATGAAGGACTGTGTTTATAGTTTTTTTTTTTTTTTAAAAAAAAAAAACAGTTCTAGTAGGAAAGTGATATCACAGAAAAACCCTATACTCCCACAAACAAAATGTAAATTCTCAGGCTTATTTTGCTAATTGATTAACACTGCTCTTTAGTGGTTGTATTAGAAAAGTTTTGCCTGCTTGGTACTTTGTTCATGTTGTGCCTAGACTCCGTCTCCCCTCTTTTATCATAAAATGAGCTTGCTTCCCCTCTGCAGTAGTTGAAGCTTAAGGAGATTGTGTGATGACAAAAAAAGAAAGTTGCATGCAAGAAATCATTTAGCTGTGCTATTGTCTAAAATTTTTTAAAAATTAAAAAAAAAATAAAAAAAAATAAAAATTGTTAACGGGTTTTAACGGGTTCCAACGGAAAACCCGCAAACCCGTCGGGTTTAGCCCGCGAAACCCGTTAACTTAACGGGTTTTTATCGGGTCGGCCCGTTAAAAACCCGGCCCGTTAAGAACCCGCACCGTACCCGCACTATACCCGCACGTTGCCAGGCCTAGTTATAGCTCAGATACGTTCTGGGTTTGTTATATAATCCTTTAGCAAATAATCAATTTCATTCATTGTTATATCACGACTATTTTTGATTAGTCTCCTCCAATTTTTTTTTGAGAATGTTTAGTCTCCTCCTATTTTTAAGTCTATATTGATAAAAATGTCGAGGTACATCGATAGATACCTCTACGGCTCCACTGGTATATGTAAGAGGATAAATGCTAAACATGGTCCTGGCATCAAAATATATCTAATTATTTTAGTTTCGTGAGATGCGTCTAAAAATGGAATCTTATTAGTTTCAGTTTCTAGCTAGACATATTCACTTGACAAAATTAAAGGTTGAATAATCAATAAATGTCTCCAAGAGGAAAAGAACTATATATTTATTTCACCAAGCTTCTACGTAAGAAAATATAGCAAATTACCACTACATACACTTTTAGCTCATAAATTACCATCAACATGCCTTTTTTTTTTTTAATTCCCATGTAGTACTAGTGTGCAAGGCCCATGCGCAACGTATTATACCTTGCGGTCAGATTCTTTTCCTTTTTGAATTATTTCTACTGACAAGTAAATTACGAAATTACCCTTGTGGTTTGGATAATGTGAATTAACACTGCTGAATATCAGTAACATTATGAAGAAATAATATTTCTACATTCCATCTTTGTTTTTCTTAGAAACAACAGATTTATTTAATAATTCCATAAACTATTTATACATATTACAATATGAAACTTGAACACTATATCATTTATCTTTGGCTTTGCTGCTTTCACATACAAGTTGCTTTGAATTTCACCTCTTCTCATGATGAAGATGTTTCTAGCTCCAGCAGGATTTCCTCATGTGCTTGAAGCTCTCTTTGATTTTCTTTTCAATTTGTAGCACATTGTTTGCGTAAACACTTCTGTCCCTGATTGCTTGGTTATTTGCAACTTGTTGTATATAGTTTAGGATATATATGCTCCACAATCAAACTACAAAATGATAGAGAAATCTAAGTGAACGTGTTCATTTAGTTAAAGCTACTGACATTCAGTAAGGTAAGTAAAAAGAAATCTTACAGATACATTGCTGCAAGCATATTACATATAGGGCTAAATACTGGTTACTACCTTGTGGTTTAGGTCCAAAATCAATTTAGTCCCTGGACTCCTAATTTCATCAAAAACACCCTTGTACTTTCAATTTTGATCTAATAGGTCCAATTCGTGAATATTCTGTTATGGGTTCAAGATATAGTTGGATTATTTGTTGAAAAACTATTTATTTGATAGATTTCTAATAGTAGGACTCATTCCTAAATTGACTATGCAGGCCACCTTAACACCACATCATAAAACATAGGCCATATATGAGCCACGTCAACAAGTTAAATGACTCAGTTGTCGGAAGACTAATAAATTGGACCTATTAGATCAAAATTGAAAGTGCAGGGGTGTTCTTGATGAAATTGGAAGTTTAGGGACCGAATTGATTTTGGACCTAAACTACAGGGTAGTAATCAGTATTTAGCCCTTACATATAGTAGCAAATTAACATGATTCCTCTTTGCCATTGCGATTAATCTATGTATATGATAAATGCAAATACGAGTACTGACCCTCAGTAGTATACTAACCCTCAGTAGTATACTAGCCCCAGTAGTATATTGACCCACAGTAGTGTACTGATCCCGGGAGTAGTATACTAGCTTGGCTTTCTCGCGTTTGCTCACTTCAGCATTGCTTTCATTAGCTCCATCCAGCAAGTCAACTGGCAACACAGAGTATAAGGGATGACAAAGTGTGCCCCAAATGCTTTGGCGATTACAACAGGAAACCTCAAACAATTAAACAGCGCAAATAAATTTAACAATAACAAGTGTTAAGATGAATTTCTTGTAGAACTATTAAAACAAACCCAAAATACCCCCCCGGCCTATTTTATAGGAAACAGAAATCATTGAGAAAAATAATGCAGCAAGAAAGCTGAGTCTAAAAAAAGAGCAAAAAACAAGAGACAAAGGCAACAATTACACTAAGAGACTAGACAATTGCATTTCTCGAATTGAAAGCAATAAAAAAGATAGCAAAAGTCCATAACAAGCTTTTCTTCTCCTCTGCTTAGTTACAGCTTCCGAAAACGGAACATGCAGAAAAAATTAGTCAAAAAAACCCCAAGTCTTGGCATTGTTCTATCTCCCTCGCAATTACAACATGCAAACCTAACCAATCCCTAAGCCATGACTCCCCAATGCAACAAACTCCACAAATTACAAAAGAAAACAATTCTAGGGCACACAAATGCCAACACCTAAAGCTCAAATCCAAGCAAAACAAACCAGATTCTCTCCTAATCGAAAATATACCTCTTCTTCAAAGTCATTGTCATTCTCGGTCGGCACGGCCTCGTCATATGATCGGCTGGAGTTGTCCTCAACGGTGTCTTTGTCGTCGGAGTCGACGGAGCGAGCGACAGTCTCGAGCTCTTCCTCGTCCTTTTCGTTGTTGATCGGCTCCGCCGGATCCTAGATCTGTTGCTTCGCCGCCGGATCCTCGATCAATTCGTTACTTCGCCGCTGGAGCCTCGATTCGTTGCTTTGCTGCTGGAACCTCCCTTTATTGCTTCGCTGCTGAAATGGAGGTTTTGACTTTGGGGAGAAATGGAGGTATTGATTTTGGGGAGAGAGAGAGAGAGAGAGAGAGAGAGAGAGAGAGAGAGAGAGAGAGAGAGAGAGAGAGAGAGAGAGAGAGAGAGAGAGAGAGAGAGAGAGAGAGAGAGAGAGCTGATGTATCGTGATCAAGGTTCCAAAAATTGCTAGGCGGTGGGTAGGGGACTAGCGCCCAAGCGGGCGCCTAGGCGGTTTTAATTTTTTAATTTTATTTTTATTTTTATAACATATAATTATATAAATGAGAATATAAAAATAATTAAGATACTCAAAAATCAATACTGTAAACCAATATTTTATAATTTTAGAAATGTAATAATCAAGGAGTAGTATGTAGGCCTGTAATGATCAAGTTCCAACACGTAAAAGACAAAACAATACAGTGAATAAATGATATTTAATCGCTACCCCACACATCACAATTCCAAACCATGTCATCATTCATCATCGCACAATTCAGTGAATTCACGCTCCAGTGCACTTCCCAGTTCCTATCCTTCAGGCTCATCATCCTCCATCAACACCACAGACTCGGTCCTTCCACTCACCAATGCCGGCGTCCCGTCGCCACTCGAAAGTGCTTTCAACCAGCTCTCCATCTCCTTCCCCCATAGCCTCCGCTTCGAATTCGAGCTCCTGATTCTCTGGTTGGAGATGTGGAACTTCGCCTACTCTAATACCATATCGGAATCCGCACAATTCCGATTTGAGTGGCCTTCAGATCACGAACTAAAGAGGAGGCTGAAGACTTATTCTAAGACTCTGCTACAGGTAAGTTAGATCCTTAAAAATTCAAACTTTAAGTTTCTTTGCAATTGAAATTTTGGCCTGAAACTTAATTGAAATAAAAATTTGTATTAAAGTTTGGATTTTTGGCTCATTCTCGATTTTGGGTGTTCTAGATCTGCAGTTTTTTTTTTTTTTTTTTTTTTTTTGAAAGGGGTTTGGAACCCAGCCAAGCTGACCTACAGTCTTTTAAGGAACGGCGCCCACTCCGTCCAGCCCGCCCAGGCGACCAGGCCGACTAGTTACCCGCCCAAAACCCAGGCCGACTACCTCACCGATTTGGTGTTAGTCGCGGCGGACACCCACCGCCCAACGCCTAAGTGACGCCTAGGCACCCGCCCAGGCCGAGTTTTAGAACATTGATCGTGATATAGTGAGTGGCAATATTCATAATTCCATGAAATTTAACTATCCTTTATGTCTTTATTGCAAATGAACAGTTACTGTAGCTAGCCGTAAATGACCGCAAGGAGACCGTGTCTCTGGCCCCTGCGCATGGGAAGGAAATATGACAAATTGTAGTTAGTGGTAATTACCTCAAGAAAATATCATAAGAATTCCATTCCTTGAGCGTTTCACTTGATAAAAATATACACAATAATCAAAAACAGTATAACATGCACTTTCTCCAAACGGAAAAGAACTATATATTCATTTCACCGTGCTCCTATAAAAGGAAATATCATAAGAATGAAACACTCAAAGTCATGAAGGCCATATGATATGACACACTAAATGGAATTTATCCATCATAGTCAATATCAAAGCTTTTCCCGAAATGTGGTCATAAACTTTAAATTTGATCAACGAAGTGTCCCAACGCAACATATGAGGATCCCCCATCCAGCAAAGCTTTCTTGCCATTATCACTCATTTGTTTCACCCTCTTCCTTATATCACTATCAAGCTCCATCAGTTCCTTTATTCCACTCTCAATTTTCTCTGCAGTCACAACAACCGGACCATCCTTCCTATAACTCATATCAATTTCCACGGCTATCCCTAGTTCCGTAACTAGCTGAAATGCATTTAGTTGTTGCGAGTAAACGGAAGAAAATATGATGCGAGGACCCGATCTACATATGATCATGAATTTTAGATCTGATCAATAAAATGTCCCAAGGAAGAGTACGACGACCCACCATCCATCAAAGCTTTCTTGCCCTTCTCACTCATTTCTTTCACTCTCTTTCTTATATCACTGTCAAGTTTCATCACCTCTCTTATTCCTCTCTCTATCTCCTTTGCGCTCACAACAATTGGACTCTCGCTCCTATAGCTCATATCAATTTCCACCGCCAATTCCAATTCCTTCACTAGCTGAAACGCGTTCAGCTGTTGCTCCGCGTACAATGGCCACGTGGCGACGGGCACACCGTGCCAAAGACTCTCAAGCGTGGAATTCCACCCACAATGGGATACAAAGCCTCCCACAGATGGGTGAGCCAAGACGGCAACTTGTGGGGCCCAGCCTATGACCTTTCCAATCCCAACTGTTCGATCGAGGAACCCTTTGGGCAAGACTTCGGTGTGGTCATCGTAGTCACTTGGAAAAGCAATGTTTCCTGTGGGTGGGGGCCGGCGTAAGGACCACAAGAACCGATGGCCCGCGTGCACTAGGGCGTGGGCGATCTCTTTCACCTGGTCCTCGCCAAAGCTTCCCATGCTTCCAAAGCACAAGAACACTACAGACAATGGAGGCTGATCATCAAGCCATTTCAAGATATCAGACTTCTGCTTGGCCTCGTTCGAATCCACACGACTTTCATTGGTGTTCAAGTTAAGTAAGGGTCCTACCGGATATACGGGAGGGATCTCGACATCAGATGAAAGAGCATGAAGGACATGCGATTCTAGGTCTGCGAACGTGTTCACCAAAATACCCTTGGTGTCTCTAAACCTTTTCATAATGTTGAGAAATGATTCCGCTCCCTCCTTCACGAATAACCTGCCAGGTAGGACTTTAGCAGCTGGCAAGGGATTGACAAAACTCGGGATGAGCAACTCAGCGTCGGAGTCTTTGAACTCAGTGCAGTCCTTGCCGTCTTGATCGCGCAGTGCTTGGAGGTGGAACATTAGCCCGAGCGCGCCGGCGCTAGAGGTGAAGAACACGTAGCTAGGAACCCCTAATTGTTCGGCCACGTCAATCATATCCGTACAGAACATGTCGACGACAAACCCCGCAAGTCGAGTCTTGGACTCGCTGAGTTTTGTGATGGCATCTTTAACATGGGGTTGCTGACTTTCAACGAAACCGATTGAGCTATTGCGGACACTGCCTTCCGTATGGTCCATATTGACTTGTGGGAGGTTGATGAACTTGATACGCTGTGATATGGGAGAAGAAGAGTCTGCAAATGACTCGACATAAGCATCAGTGCCTTTGGAAACAGCGGGAGACTGCATGATGAGGACAGTGATCAAGAGTTGGTCGTCTCGAGATAGGAGGAACTTTGCAATCTCAAGTGTTGAAACCAAGTGGCCTATACCAGGGGATGGGATGAACACGAGCTCTGCAGGTTTCTCCATTTTTGGGAGATGGGAGATTCTTCTGAGCTAAGTAACATGTTTCTGCACTAGGTCCTTAAATACATGATTTTCTTTCTTGGGAAACAATATATGAGTGATGTCATTGCTTTGCTCATTTGCTAAATAATGATTTTTCTGAGTGGATTTTGTCATTGACCCCAAAAAATCAACTCATCTGTCATGCGTAAGATGAAGTTTCGCATGTCATTGTTTTAAAATCCAAGTTGAAAGATTGCAGACAATGCCATTTAATTGTACTTGATTTGACTAATCTTGGTTGAAGATATGTTTATTTCAGCAAAGGATCCTGATCCACTCCTTGGTTATCCTTTGATTTTAGATCTGGGCCCCAAATAAATTGCAATGACCCAAAACTTGACAGCTCAGCAAAAAATTAAAATTCTCATACAATATTAGTTTCGAAGAGAAACGGCGTCAAGTTTGAGAAAGGGAATTGACGGAGCAGTATCAGGGCCTCTTTCTTCAGCAACCTCTCTCTTCTTCCGCGAAAATTAAAAAATAAAAACTCATTCTCCAGAAAAAGCATCCATGAATATATGATCCATGTAACCCTCCCCTTGTCTCTTGTCTCATTCATAATCAACAATCAAAGAACCATAATCTACAATTATGGATAATTGAACTTTAAAGCTCTTTTTCTCTATTTCTAGTTTGAAGAAGGATCAGTTAACAATCCTTCAGTGTTGAATAACCTTAATTTGTTATTTGGTTGATCTGGAAGTCCGTATCTCATGTCCTTTTTCTGTAAAGATGCAATAGATGAAGATCAATACCTCTGTACCAATCCGACAATTCTCGGAGTGTTAAAAATGGCTGATATGGAGAGATCTTTCCAGTTGAGAACGAAAAGTATATAGATGGGATATGGGATTTTTAGGGAAAAAAGGCAAGGATTGGGGTTGTGGATACGGATTCATATGAGAATGAGAGTTTAATTGTTAGTTTGGGTATTTTCTGGGATTCAAAGAGTTCTGTGTTTTAATTTTTTTTTTTTCCCCTTCAATTTGTACAGAATCTTAATAATGCAAAAGTTAGGTTTCTCAATGATGCTTTGGGCTGATTTCTCTCTTTCTTATTTTTGTCATTGATTACAAACTTATAGGCAAAGAAATTGTTCATGAGGAAAACAAACCCAGAACGTACGTATCTGGGCTATAACCAACCAATTTCAGGATATTATTTTTATTTTTTGCAGAAGATGTAAAGGTTTCATCAGAAGGACATCACCACAAATTAGTAAACCATTATAAGAAGAAAAAGAAAAGATGAACCAACTGTAGTTTAGATTTGTAGATGAAGGAAGAAGGAAGAAGGAAGAAGGAAGAAGGAAGAAGAGGAACTGACGATATCTGGGCTCAGTTTAACGGCGTTAACAGGTGTTAATGAGGTATTAATGTTATTTTACTGAGGTGTCATTTTAAAGGCCTTTGATATGCAATCTATGGTTCATAATTAAAGTCAAGTTCAGCCAAGCAGAGGATCCGGATCCTTCAGCAAATAATCAATTTCATTCATTGTTATATCACGGCTAGTTTTGATTAGTCTCCTCCTATTTTTAAGTTTATATTGATAAAAATGTCAAAGTATATTGATAAATACCTTTACGGCTGTACTGGTATGTAAGAGGATAAATGCTAAACATGGTCCCGGCATCAAAATGAATCTAACTATTTTAGTTTCGTGAGATGCGTCTAAAAATAGAATCTTATTAGTTTCAGTTTTTAGCTAGACGCATTCACTTGACAAAATTAAAGGCTGAATAATCAATAAATGTCTCCAAGAGGAAAATAACTATATATTTATTTCACCAAGCTTCTATGTAAGAAAATATCATAAGAATTCCATTCCTAGAGCGTCTCACTTGATAAAAATAGACTCAATAATCAAAAACAGTACAACATGCACTTTCTCCAAACGGAAAAGAACTATATATTCATTTCACCATGCTCCTATAATATGAAATATCATAAGAATGAAACACTCTCAAAGTCATGAAGGGATATGACACACTAAATGGAGTATATAATCATAGACAATATCAAAGCTTTTCCCCAAATGTGGTCATACAGAGATGTTCCCCTGGTCACTAGCTGACCAAGGATTATATGGTCAGTGACCGTCCGATTTCAATCGGACGGTTGACAGCTTTTATCTTTTAAAAAGTTAGAGAACTGTCAACCGTCCGATTTCAATCGGATGGTCACTGACCATATAATCCCTGGTCAGCTAGTGACCAGGTGAACGGGACCGTGTGGTCATAAACTTTAAATTTGATCAACGAAGTGTCCCAACGCAGTATATGAGCACCCCCCATCCATCAAAGCTTTCTTGCTACTATCACTCATTTGTTTCACCCTCTTCCTTATATCACTATCAAGCTCCATCAGTTCCTTTATTCCACTCTCAATTTTCTCTGCTGTCACAACAACTGGACCATCCTTCCTATAACTCATATCAATTTCCACGGCTATCCCTAGTTCCGTAACTAGCTGAAATGCATTTAGTTGTTGCTCGGCATACAAAGGCCACGTGGCAACCGGCACTCCAAACCACAAGCTCTCCAGAGTGGAATTCCACCCACAGTGGGAGACGAAACCTCCGACTGCTGGGTGGGCTAAGATGGCAACTTGCGGCGCCCACCCTATAACTTTTCCGACCCCAGCCGTTCGATCAAGAAACCCTTCAGGTAACACCCCTGTGTGATCGGCATAGTCGCTGGGCATTCCAATCGTTCCCTTTGGTGGAGGCTGACGTAGGGACCACAAGAACCGAAACCCTCCATGCTCCAATGCGCGGGCAATCTCTTTCACCTGGTCTTCACTGAAGCTTCCCATGCTCCCGAAGCACAGAAATACTACAGACGACGGAGGCTGATCATCGAGCCATTTCAAGATATCAGACTTCTGCTTCGACTGCTTCGAATCAACTTGGTCATTGTTGTCATCGCTCTTCACCTTGAGTATGGGTCCCACCGGATACACCGGAGGGATCTGACCATCAGAACTGAGAGAAAGAAGGGCATGCGACTCCAGCTCTGTGAATGTATTTATCAAAATACCCTTGACATCTCTACACCTTTTGGCCAAGTTGAAGAACCTGTCGCTGGTCTCCTTTTCCAAAAAGACACTAGGTAAGACTCTAGCAGCTGGCAAGGGGTTGGAGTAACTCGGGACCACCAAATCAGCAGTCGAGTCCTTGAACTCAATGCAGTCCTTGTTGTGATCATCACGAAGTGCTTGAAGGTGTAACATGACCCCTAGCATGGAGGCGCTGGACGTGAAAAACATGTAGGTAGGAACCCCTAATTCGTTGGCTACGTCGATCATAGCGGTACAAAACATGTCGATGACAAACCCAGTGAGTCGAGTCTCGGTCTCGGACTCGATGAGTTTGGTGACAACATCTTTAACGGTTGTTTGATGATTGTCAATGAAGTTCAAGAGGTTGATGGCGCTATTACCTTGTGTCTCCATATTCTGCTGTGGGAGGTTGATGAACTTGATCCGATTTGATATGGAAGAGTCCGCGAAGGACTCAACGTAGGCATCAGTGCCGTCTGAGCTGAACGGGAACTTTATGATGAGGACGGTGATGAAGAGTTGATCATCTCGAGACAGGAGGAGCTTTGCGACCTCCACCGTCGCCACGAGGTGGCCAATGCCTGGGGATGGGATAAACACTAGCTCTGCCGATTGCTTCATCATTTAGGAGATTGAGATGCAAATAGTTATCTGAAGAAGGTATAAATTGTAGGGAAGGTATTGCAATGAAAAGCTCAGCTAACGGACATGTCTATCTATATGCATGTGCAAGTAACTTCTTTTATTTGTCTTCCAAGATTGACACGTCATGCCTGTGTTGGCCAATTTCTCAGTGTCTGAACCTTTCAACTTTATACAAAATTGAATTGAAAAATCTTGTACGTGGACTATAAAGACTTGGAAACCAAGGCAAAATAAAACACGACTTTGGACCGATTAGCATAGAACCTTGCAGTTGATGCGAAACTTCATGAAAAGCTATGTGAGCAGTTACATGAAAATAAACCAATCCTGACCTTAGTTGGTAGAGAGGAAATTACATCCTACTTTATTTTTTTTTTTTTAATAAAATAAATTCTTCTAGTCCGGGCCAGATTCATAAAAAAAAAAAAACAAAAACAAAAATTTACCTTATTATGAAATTGAGACCTTGTAAATCTATTTATATATAAGGATTTTGGTATCTGTAATTAAAGTAATTATTCTATAGTTTCGAATTACCACGTGGCATTGCTATGTGGTGGTGCCACGTGGTCGTCCGAGCCATATGGGTCAATTACATCAACCCGGACCACCATGTGACCATGGTCCAGGACTATATTATAATTTTTCCTGTAATTAGTCCTTATCTATTAATTTTAATTATGATGCTCACATTACTTTATCATGAAGTAAAAGTAGATTTATCATGCGTAAATACCTCTCTTACACGTCCTCCACATTATCTAATAAATTTTTTGTTTTTTGAGAATGCTCATTATCTAATATAAATTATCCATGTGTATAATTTGAAAATTGCTACATATATATATGGTAACGTGTGAGAATGACGAGTGTTTAATCGTACATGGAAAATATTTGTTTATAAGAGTTTGAAACTCTCACTAATTAGTTTTATTTTATTTGTAACTACACTTTTATTTATAGTTTATTAATTAGGTGGGAGAAATTTAGAAAAATAATAATTTTATAGAGAAGAACTTAGATTAACATATATCTACTGATAATCAGTGTTGAATCATAACGCATGAGCAGTTGTTTTTCCACTTACGAATGAGGGATGGAAGCTAAGCACTTAAATCACCATATTTAAGGTTTATTTTGGTCTCCCGTCAAAGTAGGTTGATGAATTGAATATGACCTTTGATGCAGATGAATTGAATCTGACCTATGCACTTAAAGCACCATATTTGATGTTTATTTTGGTCTCCCGTCAAAGTACGTTGATGAATTGAATATGACCTATGATGCAGATGATTAGTCTGTCTCATACACATTTAACAAAATTATCAGCAAATTAAATCATTCTCATTCACTGAATTTTAGTTCTACACTAGATATACGCCCCGCGCGATGCTGCGGGTTTGCACATTTTTTTTCTTCCTCAATTTTTTGTATGTAAACAATCAGAACCATAAACTAAGAAACGTTTATTGGTGAATGTCATAACTTTACATATTACAAAAGCTGGTATTTAAGTATAATATCAGAATCCTCCCCTGCTTCTGCATTATAAACTGCAAGTTTCATGAGAACGTGTCTTACCTAAATCATCGTGTCTCCTGCCATTCAAGGTTTCACTACATAATCTTTGATTAAGATTTTCACAGCTCAATTTTGCTTCCGGCTATGCTTCAGGTAGGTGTCTCTTTTCAATACCAATGAGCATATAAGCCAGGTCAACTCCTAGAATGAAAAAATAGCTTAATTGCTGAAGTTGTAACAAAGAATTTGAACAGCAGGCCAACACAACAATTACCTCAATGGCTACATTCAGTACACTGTAACAAAAAAAATTTCAGCCACCAAGACCAGAGACCAACTCCATCAGTCATAACTGATAAGAAAAAGAAGATCACTCCTTTTGAAAAGTCCACAGCAGGATCAAAGATTGAGCCAATAATAAGTGGGTATTGTTTACCTTGTCATCCCTAATTTTCATGTTATTCATCTCACTGGGCAACCGTATTTCCACTGCCGTCTCCTAATCCAGATGAAGGAGCCACACTTACAGAGGCCATGAGCACTATCAAGAACTGAGATAATTGTCTTCTAGATTCCCTCTCACCTCAATCAAAATAAATCAATAGCATACCTACAGAAAACATATAAACATATTAGCATTAATGTTAAATGATACAAATTATGTTAAACCATTTATTACAGTGAACTCTTTACATGCTTCACATTTCACAATTCAAATGTATGCTCAAATTTATTGAATTTAGGTTTGGGATTGAAAAACCCTGGAGCAATTCCAGCGTTCCAGGGTTCTCTGAGTACGTCCTAGAAAACACATAAATAATGTCGCACATAATTTCAATCTAATGAGCAAGGAACCATTACATCTGTACAAATTCAGAGGTCCTATATATTACAACTCATGCTCTGCAAAAGATAGGTATTGAAATTCAGGAAAAAAGGAAGATACAAAAAACTTAATACACAAATTTTCAGTACAAAAAATTACTTCAGCAGTAGGAAAAAAGCCAAATGTTAGTTTGACAGCTAGGTTAAACCCAATAAATAAAGATTTAATGTTACATTAAAAGATAAACAGACTTCATGTTTAACCCCAATCTGTGAAAAAAAAAATGATGTCAATAAGACCACCGTGCAACACAGCAATATTGAAGCACATTAGAGAAGAATTGATCCCGTTTCAAAAAAAAAAAAAAAGGAGAGAGAAGAATCGATCACATTTGACATTGTGAGTATTTCGAGAAATGAAAGAAGAATGCATCACATTTGACACTGTATTTCGGCTTAATGCAACACAGCAACATTGTATAGATCCTTGTCAACTTAAACTTTTTTGAGTTTAGATAAGTTGCTGACTAAAATCAATATTGTTTAAGCTTGCTGGTATTTTGATATTGCCGCGAATTTGGTAAGGACAATGGGTTCCATTTGTCAGATCCCATTTGCAGAAGCAAAATAAGTTGCTGACTAAATATTGTTTAAGCTTGCTGGTTTGTGCTGGTTTTGGGTGAAATACATACATTAAAATCAAAGAAATAAGCACATTAGAGAAGATTTCATATAATGCAACACAGCAATATTGAAGCACATTAGTGAAGAATCCATCACATTTGACATTGTGAGTATTTCGGTTAGTTTATAGAATGGTCAAGATTGTGACAAAATGTGAGAACAATACTTGGTTTGCAGGAAGACAATTAACAGGATCTTAATCCTAACAAAAATTATCAAATAACAGACAATTGAGATAACCATATCATTTTTTTTTTGTCAGACAAATCATTTACTTGTGGGTGCTTTCATAATGAGCATGCCTATCATCAAAGATGTAAACTTTAGTGTGCAGATATGAGAGAGGAAGCATACTTGAATATGGTATCAATGTGGGTCATCATTGTTCCCTCATGTGAATATGGCTGAAGCTCCTCTACTTCAATCATACTTGTGCTTCCATTTTCAGTCTATTGGTCGCTCTCCCATAGTTGGCGCTACATTGTTCAGATGAACACCAAAATTACGCATGAACATTCAACTCATTAGATTGAGATTTCTAAGTAACAAAATAAGAGAATAAATCAAAGTTACCAATAGAAAGCGGCGTTCCCCGTAAATTTTTTATGTCGTCGGCAACTGAATTTCCATTTTCATCCTACAGTTTGATCAGATTGGAATCAAAAGCTCCATAATTTTAGGTTTATTGAAGAAATTCGATGATGCTATGAAGAAAAAGAAAATACCTAATCTTTGAGCTTCCTGTACTCCATTTTCACACTCACTCATCTTTTTCTCGTAAAATCTTGGGTCTTTTCAGATCTTGCCTTAAACTGAGATATTATTGTATAGGAAGTAAACCCAGAAACTGAGAAGACGAAGAACATTCGAGGAAAGTGAGATTAGATTCCAGAATAATAGATCAACCAAAAAATTCATCAAATTTCATAGATAAAACAGATTTCAGCTGAAAAAGAGGAGCATAGTTTATGTCAAATGCAGAAATTGAAGAAGCAGGAAGTGAATTACTTTACTGATAGAGAACGCAAACAATACACAGATTCAAAAGTGTGCAGAGCAAGAATTCGAAGGATTACCTTTCTTGGTAAGCAGTGGCTCCAAATTGAGGTTTTGTTACCAATGTAGCCAAGTCCTACTTCAGTTAAATGAAATGGTTGTCATCTACACTATTTTGCAATTCTTTTTTTCTGAACCAATTTTGTTTTATTTAAACAACAGATTGACAGTAGCCACTACTTAAATGTTGTTCACATACAAATACACCAGCCTAACAGCAGTTTCAGACAGCAACACTGTCGCCTGAAGGCATTTGCTCTCTCAGCTATGGTGGCCTGTTTCAACACACAAAATCAACACTCAACAGCGTCAGCTACTATATTCTATGACAAATAAAGAGTAACCCTTTAGTGGCCAATAAATACAGATTCCCAGAAGGCCAAAATGGGTTGGAGTGGGGGTGAATTATACAATTAATCCATATCGTGAATCGAGCTTTCCCACATGTATAAAACTATCAAAATTATAACCATAAATCTAATGTTATATACAATGGTAGCAAGTCAAAGACATACTCACCTTAATAGATTAAACAGCCCGAACATAATCTTTCAAGGGTTGACATCGATGGCTGGAGAAAGATTTGAGAGGTTTTGCTGTTGAATGGTGCGGGAGAAACTCAAACTAAGAGAAGAGGAAGCAGTGGGTTCCAAGTCTTGGTGCAAACTAAACTGTACGCGTAGCGGTCATCGTCATTATAAGGCATAGCCTTACCGCTTGGCGGTTGGTCGTGGACCATAGACTCTTGGAGTCTAGACCTGTTTAGATCTTTTTCCCGTGGGGAAAGTTTGACAGAGTATGGTGCCCGGAGGCTAGACCATATGTTTACATATAGAGTACATGTAAAGTTTGTAATTGTATGAACAATGACAAATAAGTATAGCTAGCAAGTAATAATATATGGATCTTATGGCCATGTGACATGCATATTAGATAATTGCAAGTGTGATGGGTGTCCATATAAAATTTTGGGAGTAGCTTCCGATGAAAGCTATGAAGCATTGTGAACCTAGAGCTTAACTAAAGCATGTTGGATATGTTTGAGTGAGTTAGGTTATGTTCGAGCAAGTTTGGTGTAGCTGAGCGGGTAGGCGTTGTGCAAGCATACGGGGCGTGACCCAAGCAAGTCATGGCCATGTTCGATACCCAAGCGAGTCGTAACCCAAGCAAGTCGTTATCCAAGCATGTTTAATTAAGTCATAAGTGTCACAAGCTTTTAGATGTGGCTGTTGGTATGCACATACCTCCTAAGCACAAGTATCAGAAGCACAAGACTCGTATCGCCAATACACAAGCGAGGTAAGCTCCCAGCCGAGGGTCCCGATACCCCTCGGGGCGATATCGGGGACCCCAAGCGTCCCACACCGAAGAAATGGAACCAAGCTCCCATAAATCTGCTACATTAAGGTCATCTCCAACAACCCAAAGAGGTAACTGTTTACTATCACTTTCCATTATTATTATCTTACACAATACTGACTTAGGCATCGGAGCGTTGAAGGCCGGCACACCCGGTCTTCCCTCTGACCTTCGTCTGTTTTGCAGATAAGCAAGACCGATAGTGGTAGTAGCAAACCGATACATCATGTGTTCAGCTGGATCGAACTCCTCTCTAGACAACTGAAACAATGGCATAGTTTGTTTAAATGAGTGTCACATTAAATTGATTTAAGCATGGCATGTGTATAACATGTACTAGTAATAAAGTTGTTAATAACATTTTTGATATTGTTGTAAATATGCTTAGAGGTCATGGAGACATAAAGCATGGCATAACTACCATGGTAGACGTACTAGTAACATTGATACATAGTGTACGCATGCTTAAAGTCATAGAAGCATGTAAATGCATATTAAGTGAGATATATTGTAGGCATGCTTAGAAGTAGTAAAAGCATGTAAAGGCATGGCAATAGCTCTAATTGTATGAGTGTGTATTGAGATATAACATTTTACTTATCTTATGCCGATTTGGAGTGAGTTGGAGTTTGGAATTTACATAAGTACCCAAATCATGTTGGAGTTGTCCAAGCATGACGCTCCATTACTCCGGCGAAGCACCTTAGTAGAATGATGATGATTTCGTTAATTGGAGAGGTGATTGGTGATTATGTCCCCTTGAAACAAAATAGGTGATTAGTACATGAGTATGTAAAATCAACACTAATAGCTTATGTACTTCGATAAGATATTAAGCAAGGTGTATAAGCGATGTAGTAGTTGATGACATGTTTGATTGTATGCTTCTAACATGAATTTCAAATTGGCAATGAAATTTAGAGAAGAATTTTCGATGGAGTTTTAACATGTCAAATGTGCGTATCTATTGGATAATGAGGTATGGTCATAGGAGCATATATGTGAGATACAATAGACCTGATTTGAACATTCTCAATGTTAACAACAGAAGCCTAGAGATATGTAAGTGTGCTTAGTATTGACTAGTGTATCAATGAAGCAAATGTAAAAATCACGTAGTAGAGTGACATTGATTATATGTACTTACGGATGTCAAATACTGACAGGTAATTTAAATGAACCATTTAAGCATGGGACTTATGGGCATTTGAAATTGTAGGATTAATAGCCTGATTAGCCCTTTAAAACTCCGAAGGTCTGAAGAATTCTGTCTTGTTCTTACTAGAAGAACAAGAGATCTTACTAGAAGAACAAGAGATCTTACTAGAAGAACAAGAGACATGCTTGGATTTCACTACAATTGCGTAAACGGGGAGCACGAAATTTAGAGCTTTTGTCAATGATGGCAAAAGTGGAATACGTATTCACTATTTGAGGATCAGATAATACGTAGGCTGGGTCGATGAGTAATAAGGATCCAAACCAATTGAAAAATTATGACATGCAGATCTTGATAATCCTATGTGCATAAATGAAGCCAGAAATTTGCCTGAGAGAGATTCTGAATGTCAATAGTGAGACAAAGGGCATGTACAGCATACCAATTACCATTAGATGCTTTGGCAGTGAAGCATAATTATGTGGTTGTGTGTTATGTGTGCATAGAAGGACAAGTATAGCATGCTGTGGCAGTAGGTAATGAGTCATGTATGGATCTCTTATATGTGGCTAGCAAATCAACCATGAAAGAATATGGACAGAGCATCGACATATATGTGTAGCATGTGTACAGACAAAGTGTTCAAGTGTTTCATGCTATTTGAGATAAATGAGCTTTGTCAAGGCATAGATGCATGGTACATATGTGTAGCTGCTGGAAGAATAAGAGGTATGCATTCCTGGAATCCATTATAATTGCATAAAAGAAAGGCATGGATACATGGCACTCTCTTAAATAAGTGAGCCAAGTCTTTAATATACATGCAGCGGCCATATGGAAATTTGTCTTTTTTGATATGTATGTATACATATGTAATGGCTATATGAGTTGGTCTTCAATTCAAATGAAAAACAAGAGAAAGTAAATGGTGTAGTGACTTTGTTCGGGAGACAGACATAATAATGAATATAAATCAAGATGCCTATGACAAGTAGCTGAATAGATACATAGGCAGACCAGTGTCTCATGTTGTTAGTGCATGGCACTTGATCGTGGAGTATAGCGGATTATAAGTGAAATATGAGATATGGCAAAGAATGCTTAGCAGGTCATGTGCACACATATGTGGACATGTGTGGTTGATGTAATCCGTAGCACGTGAAGTTTATTTAACTACTGGATAATAATGACATGAACAAGGGAGCTTATCTCTGTACGGCTCAAAGGCACTCGATGTTTGAAGGCGCTACACCACTGAGAGCTGAATTGTATCCTAGTTTTTGAGTGGGTCGACGACCACGAATTATGCTTGCAGGTTGAGTACAAAATTGGAATGGCGGCAGAGCTTTGTACGCAGGCATAATAGTGGAGAGTGGAGACTCAATGAAGAGAGCCGTGGGTGTGCGCACAATTTGGACCTCTGTCTAGCAGGTTGGTGGAGGCCTGGCTAGCGGAGCTGCAGCTTTGGCCAGCAGAAGTTCGGCCAGCGGTAGCAGAGCTTTAGCTAGCGGAGGTTCGGCCAATGGTAGCGGAGCTTTGGCCAGCGGGTTGGCGGAGGCTTGGCTTGGCTTTTGTCGCTTGGCGGAGTGTGACACCAACGCTGCTGCTCTTAACGCTATGGAAGTAAGAGGCTGTGACGGATAAACTCTCTGAAAGTTGTGGCGGAGGCTTTGTTAGTTAACGCGGACATTAGCCCATGGGTGCCCAGAGCAGAATACCCGTTTGACGCGAGGAGGCTGCATTGACGTAGTCAAGAAGGCTGGGTGTGGCGCAGATAGCGTTGAAGACATCTTAGGCTATCTCCAATAGAAAGTTCAAAGTCCATGTTTTAGACCATGGTTGAGCAAAACCCATCTCCAATCATGGATTGGGTCTATTACAAAAATGCTCCATGGATGTCTAAAGTCCATTTCTTGGTCTAAATATAAACCACCATTTAGACCACCAAAACTGGCACACTTCAAGTTTCAAGTTGCATAATTGCATAATTGATCCAAAATTCAATATGAGTTTTTCCAACCCGCCAACAGTTCCTTTTTTTTTTTTTTTTGAATAAATTTCATTTTATGAAATAAATTTGACATGGTTTATTATAATTATTATTATTATTTATTAGTGGTATGATATATCAACTAAATATAATTATGAAGTATAATACAAAATGAGCCGTTACAATAATACTTTACTACTTTTATTCATTACAATAATTAAAAAAAAAACAAAAAAATAATTATAAGTATACTTTTACACCCATGCAGTGGTATCCCAGCGCCAGGACACCTGCACCGACATTGCGGCGAAAGCCTGGCAAAGCCAGACTAATCCACTGCACCGCAGACGCACGAACCCAAAGGGTTTCCTCAAACGCTAGACCTGGGGGTTCCAGACTAGGCCATTCGACCAACACACCACACCACGTGGTTAATTATAAGTATACTTGAATTAGTAATATAACTGAAAACACTTATAATTTTGAAGTATACAAATTAAAAATAATAAAATATATTAAAGTCTATAATTTAGACCTCGAACTATTAGAGTTGAAAAAATTATAAACCTTACTATTTAGATGAATAGTACCTTTCAAATGTCTAAAATTTTAGACCATGATCTATTTTAGACCTTCACGATTGGAGATGGCCTTAGACAACTTATGATGATCTCAAAGACTTAACTTTTGTATGGGCTTCCGTCAAAGGATGAGGGGACTGCCAAAGGATGAGGCTCGTCAAAGGAATGGGCGCTGCGATAAGGGGATTTGGCAGAGCTGGTTAGCGGGCATGGGAAGAGCAGATCTTTGGCTCTTGGCAGTGGTGTTGACACTGGCATCAACGCATGCACTTGGCGTTGCAAGCACTGATGCTGGACGGTTGGCACTAGCCTCGTTAGAGGTGCGTCAAGTCTTTTTGACGAAGCAGAAGAAGTTTGTGGGGCTTGGTGGATCAACAAGCAGAAGGATGTGACGGTGTGTCTTGGCGCCAACGAAGCAAGTTTCCTGTGGCCTTTCTGGGTGTCCAGAGTAAAAGGCACTAGATTTTTTTTTTTTTTGTTTACCGCTAGGAGTTGTAGTGTTTGACGGTAATGAGATCACTCAAAAAATTCTTTTTGTGTTGAGTGGCTGTGACAGACTCAAGCATGATAGGTGATGAAGCCTTTGTATCGGCTTCCCACAGACGGCGTCAATGATAACGTTAGAACCGAAGGCTCTAGTTAACTTTAGAGAAAGAGAGTGAGAGAGAGAGAGAAGACAAGATGTATAGTGGTTCGTCTCCCACCTTAGCGGGAGACTTCGTCAACTTGAAGTATTTAACTATATGTGTTTGGGCCTTGCAACCCAAAGGGATTACAAGAGATGTAATGGGATGATCTTTCTAAGTGGGAGGAGGGGTCCCTTTTATAGGTAAGGGAACCCCTTTCATTTACATTTTCTTCAATGTGGGACAAAGAGTCCCATTTGTAGTCTTCAAAGCATGTTGTGAAGGCAAGTTGGCAAGGCCGGGAAGGTTGCTTCCCGGCGAGGTTTTGGCCTCCTCCGACCATCACGGGGTAGGTTGGATGTCGGGCTACTGGTGTATGTCTCGGTTAGGCCCCACCATGGCTTGTAGGCCCCCCCTAAGAGGGTGTTACTTATGCTTGGTGATGTAGCAAATCCTCCATACTATTGGAGGTATGTACAAGTCCCCGAAGTCCCCAAGTAAGAGGAGCTTCTTGGTTGGGGAGTTATAAACATGATGTCATATATCAAGTATAAGTGACGTCCGAGCGGTGCCGAGCCCCTACACACACACACACACTCTCTCTCTCTCTCTCTCTCTCTCTAATAATAGCAGTTTTATAGAAGACTGTCTCTCTCTCCTCGACACTGTTTCACAGAGAATCTTCTATCTCTCTCTCTCTCTCTCTTTCTCATCCAAAATCCAATTTCGCAGAGAATAGCAGTTCTATGGAAGACTCTCACTCTCCTATCCAAAACCTAGTTTCGCAGTCCTACCCTCTGGGATTGGTAGTGATTGAATTGATGGGACGAAATTGGTTGGGATTCAATTGATGAGTTCGATTTCTGGGGCTGGGTGTTCCACTGATGGGTTTCTTCCCTGTAAAATTTCATCAACTAATACCTGGGTTTACCATCAACCTACTTTCTCTCTTTAGGCATTGCAGGGGATCAACCATACCCATTGATTTGGTCTCTCTCTTTGATTTTCAGAAAATCAAATTAGTCTCATATCAAATTTCATTGAAACCCACTTGATTAGTTGTTATATGCATTGGTGCTAAGTGAAGTAAAAGAAGAACATAGGGAAGAAAAAGAGAGTCCATGAATGATGCTATCTTTATCTTGCATATTGAAAATCATCAATTCCCAGCATATTAGTCTGCATATACCTAATATTTCAAGCTACTTTTCTCTTGCTTAGTCTGTTGGAAATTATATCAAATATCCAATTAAATAAGAATGAATATATAATTAATCATGACTTTTCAAATTGAACTGGTGCATGTCTTTATTTTCAATAGGTGTATTTAAGAATTAGTCTTTCTTTCAAGAAGATAAGTGAACACATATATTGGTTCACTTGAGTTTCTATATAAAGTTATAAACCCATAGTCATATCCTTCAACACACATCATATACAAATCAATATAGAAAAAAGAGATCAAAGAGATCAAGAGAATCAAATCAATGATTTCTTTCTTATTTCTTCTACAAGTCTTCTTCATGTCAAAAGAGTACAAAATATAATTATGATTCGCCAGAGTCCAAAATTATAGTGCTTTAATTTTGGATCATCTATTGTTGTATTCTAGAAGATGGATGCCCACCGAACTGCGAGCACAAGGGCAGGGGCGAAATCTGTATTTAGTCCATTACATTTTGCATGCCTCAATCGAAAAATCAAGTCAGTGATTTCCTTTTCTTATATTGCTTTTATTTTTTCAAGAATATTGCACTCTTACTTGCAATATTTGTCATAACATTCATTTGTCTACAAATTGCACTCGTATGGTAGGAATCAAATATTACTGCATTGGTATATCATTGCTTTCAATCCTTATTGAAATTTCTATCATGATTAAACATCATATATGTGATTGTTCCCCAACATAATCTCAGCCTGTAGACAGATTCGTAAAGAACAGAGGGGAGAGAGGGAGATAGATAGATATAGAGAGACGTGAAGGAAGAGATGAATAGAGAGAGAAGAAAAGCAGCAGTAAACAAGTTAAAGCTTGTTTTAGACTGTTGGATTCATTATATCCACGTGTCACTATCTAGTCAAAAACTTAATTAGGAAGCTCAGGTGATTAGCTTGCTTAGCTTACTCAGGAGAGGATCCTCTCCATTCAATGTCCACTGTATTGATCTACTTTGATGATTCATGCAAGAAAATATTTTCTTCTTGTATACAATAAAAGTGTCTCACAAGGACGAGTGGATTGTATAAATGACCATTACCAAGAAGACAAAGATTTAAGTGAAAAACGCAAAACTGTCTCCGGCGACTTTTCTCAAGAAAACTAATATTATTCATTTATTTTTATCAAAAAAAAAAAAAAAAAAAAGCTTTGCTCTTTCGTTTTTTTTTGGAACAAGTCAAAATTCTATTGTGCCTAATGAGTATTATTTGCTATTTTTTTTTTTTTACCTTTTTTTGAGGCCAAATAAACATGCCTTGTTTATCATGAATTAAAGAGCTTTAGTGTATGTAATACTTTGATGCTTATAAATATAATCAATTTACAAAAAAAAAAAAAAAAAAAAAGTACCAAAAAGTATAGTTTTCATTTGTGTACCAACATTTTTGATGATCAAGACATACAATTGGATCATTTGGATTGTGCAAAAGAAATACAATGCTTAATTGATTGCAGCCATTACTATAGTTAATCAAAGAAATATCTCATCAATAAAACGTCCCAATGAAGAGGAGGAAGAACCACCATCCATCAACGCTCTCTTACTCATTTCACTCATCTCTTTCACTCTCTTCCTTACAATACTATCAGGCTCCATCACCTCCCTTATTCCTCTCTCTATCTCTTGTGCAATCAAAACCAGTTGCCTCTCTTCGGCAGTACTATGAAACACACTGCCATACTCCACACTGATTTTCACGGCCAATCCCCATTCTCTCACCATTTCAAATGCATTCATTTGTTGTTCTGCGTACATAGGCCACGTGGCGATTGGCACCCCAAACCATAAACTCTCGAGAATGGAATTCCACCCACAATGAGATACAAAACCCCCGACGGCCGGATGGGCCAACACGTCTACTTGTGGGGCCCATCCTATGACCTTCCCGATCCCAGTCGTCGGTCCGATAAACCCATCAGGCAAGACGACTGTAGGATCGGCATAGTCACTAGGGTGAGAAATCTTGCCCTTTGGAGGAGGTCGACATAGAGACCACAAGAATCGGTGCCCACTCTGCTCCAGCGCGCATGCTATCTCTTTCACCTGGTCCTCACCGAAACTCCCCCTGCTCCCAAAGCACAAGAACACTACTGAAGACGGAAGTTGATCATCAAGCCATTTCAATATATCCGACTTTTTTTGGCGGCCTGGTCTGGGTCCACGTGGACTTCATCTTCACTCTTCAACTTCAGTATGGGTCCCATCGGATATACCGGAGGGATCTCACCATAAGAACTAAGGCCGTGTTTGTTTCACAGAATCTGGGCATTGGGAAAGGAAAGTCTTTCATTTCCTGTATTTTCCTGCGTTTGGGATGGCCAAGGAAGGGAAAATAATTCCCAAAGGAAAGGAAAAAGAGGAGGAAACTTGTTCCCCCTCACCCACCTCAGGAAACTGATTCCCCCCCCCCCCCCACGGCCCCACCCACTTGCAAACTGATATGACTAAATTGTCCCTACTTCAAATCATTATTTGCTAATATAACCAACTATATTTGTTGTTTGTATGATTTTTGCACTACCCCTGCAGTGAAAACTAAAATGTGTATTCTGACTACATTCCTATTCTTTCCAAACACTGGAAAGGAAAATTGTTGGGAATTGCAATTTCCCATGCCTATGGAAAGAGCAAGGAATTGATTTCCTTTCCTTTCCTTTCCGCGAACCAAACGCAGCCTAAGAGTACGAAGCGCATGAGATTCTAGCTCCCAGAATATATTTACCAAAATACCCTTGGCCTCTCTGAACCTTCTCGCTAAGTTTGCAAACAACGATGCCCGCTCTCTTTCCATAAGTGTTCTTGGCAGGGCTTTAGGGGGGACCGGATTCACGAAACTCCGGATGAAACAACTAGGCCTCCGAGTCCTTTAACTCAGTGACGTCCACGTCATGCTCGTCGGCGAGCGTCTGGAGGTGGAACATGAGCCCTAGAAAGCAAGCGTTGGAGGTGAAGAAGATGTACGTTGGAACCCCGAACTCGTTGGCCACATCGATCATAGTGGGGCAAACCATGTCGATGACAAACCCGGCGAGCCTCGGGGTCGACTCGGTTGACTCGGCAAGTTTGGCAACGGCATCTCTGACGTAGGGTTTGTGGCTTTCGACGAACGTTTTGCTGAAGGTGCTGCGGGGCATGTTTATGAAGTCGACGTCAGGCTGTGGGAGGTTGATGAGCTTGATGCGTTTTTCTGAGGCGGAGGCGATGGAGTCTATATAGGTGTCAGTGGCTGTGGAGCCGAAGGGAGCCTTCATGATGAGGACGGTGATGAAGAGGTGGTCGTCTCGAGATATGAGGAGCTTGGCGATCTTGACCGTCGGTACGAGGTGGCCGGCTCCTGCTAAGGGGATGAACACGAGCTCTGCGGGTTTCTTCATTTTGATGAAATTAAGGAAGATAGGGATGAGATTAGGTCAAGGATTTAGGAGACTCAAGGCATCTTTATATATTGATTATAGTGTTTGATTTTTCAATACTCTCTAAGTTAAGTTCATTTTTTTCATTTTTGTATTATTGTCTTGGAAGATTCACTTGAAGCTAGCACTAAACGATACACTGAAAGTGAGGTCATGCCTTTGCTCACTGAGCCAGTTTGTTTTTTTTGGAGCTTATTAAGGTCCCGCTTCTTAATTGAAACTTCCAAGCATGCAGATGCAGACATGCAGTAGTTCATTTTAGTTTACTATAAAAAGGAGCATTGGACAACAAAGTAGAAGAAAAAGATGAAAATTGAGTTTTGGTGCCCGAGAAGTTGTAGTAGATAGGATAGATGCGTGCAATAACCTCTGACTACTATTTTGACTGAACTCTCTCCAACAATAGTTCAATATATTTCAATTTTAGTTCATGCCTTTCGGCTCTTAGAATGCACATACCAATAACATATGTTTTAGCTGTCTCGCAAGGGGTTTGATCCAGCTAAACACAGGATGTATCGGTCTGCTACTATCACTATCGGTCTCGCTTATCTGCAAAACAGACGAAGGTCAGAGGGAAGACCGGGTGTGCCGGCTTTCAACGCTCTGATGCCTAAGTCAGTATCATATAAGATAATGATAATGGAAAGTGATAGTAAAACAGTTACTTCTTTGGGTTGTTGGAGATGACCTTAATGTAGCAGATTTGTGGGAGTTTGGTTCCGTTTCTTTCGGTGTGGGACGCTCGGGGTTCCCGATATCGCCTCGAGGGGTATCGGGACTCTCGGCTGGGAGCTTACCTCGCCTGTGTATTGGCGATACGAGTCTTATGCTTTCGATACTTGTGTCTAGGAGGTATGTGCATACCAACAACATACACATGAGCCATTCAAATTTTAGACATCAGTACGTTTGATCATTCCTGCATGTATTTTGTAGAATAGTATTTGTGTTTATGAAACAAGCTAGCTATAATTTTTGTCGTAATTTTATTTATAAGTCTCATAACAAATAAGTGATAAAACTATAATATTAGTTGTTACTAATAGATTTTGAAGATAAACCTCACACCTAGTGTCGAAGATCATTATATTTGGACAAACGTACTGATGTCTAAAATTTGAATGGCTCATGTGTATGTTGTTGGTATGCACATGTATACTATAACATTTGGCTCGGGTTATTTTTTCGATGAAGATTTGGCTCGGGTTATTAAGCTCAAACTTGTTTTCTTAAATTGGGCTTCTGAAAAGATGGGCTAACTCAAATTTGAGGATATTAAATAAACAATGACTAGTCTTTCAAAAATATATGTTGGCCCTTGTGAATGAATATTCGACAAGTTCTAAAAAAGATGTGTTAGGCCACATATAGAAAGTGTTGGGCCGCATATATAATTTCCAATTTATGCAAGTCTCAGGTAAGGAGCGTGTTGAATAATGAAAAAGCCACCTTAAGTGACAAAACAAACTATAATACATTAATACATATCTATTTCACTATTAACTACACTGAAGGCTTTTGTAATTGCACGTAGACTATATCAATGCTGGCCAATTTATAAGGTTACATAGATGTACTACATTTCTCTGCTATTTACCATTACTACAAAGTTGCAGTAGACTGTCCTAGTCCCAAATTATTTCTCCACATTTCAGCACGAGTTCACAACATGGTTTAAAGGAGACAAATCTTTGCCAGAAACAATTGCTTTTTTATGGAGTGAGTAACATGATAAACGTACTTGATCGGTGGCCTTTCATCAGATAAATCTCGCTATTCGACATTTTATTTTTTGTTTTGTTTTTTATTTTATTTTATTTTTATTTGAGAATTTTGTTCATTTCAGATGTTAATTTATCAGTCATTTTTGCCTGCTTTCCATGGAATGAAATGCGTAAAAATATACGCTTCTATTTTTACATGATGGGGAGGAATGTAGGATCATGGAATGACAACCTTTGAAAAATTGCATGGAGTTGACTACTTCTGTTAACTTAGAAAACATATTCCAAATTTTAAGAACTAGTCAGCAGACTTGAAATTCAGGAACCGAAGGAAGACGAGCCAGCTTTCATGGAAAATATAACTGCAGAGACAAAAAGACGTGCTATATACATCCTCTGCCTAGCTTACAAAGAGCTTTCATTCTTGTGACACGAAATATGAAGTTAGAAACAAAAATCAGGCTCTAAAGTTGTTACCAATTAAACTGGTAACCATTGCTTCCATTCTTGTGCCAAGTGTACACAGTGCTGTTTTTATTCTACTGCAGATTACACAGGAACTAGAGAGACCATTCCAGCCATTCTAGCTAAGCCTTAAGGCAGACTTTGTTCAGTCATGATGTGCTTCCTACAGCTAGCACAGACTCTTACAACCTTAAATCCTTATTGACGTTAATGAGGAACACTTACATGATGAAATTGGTTTACAGACATGAACATGATCTTGGGTTCTAACAAGTCAAAGGAAAATCTGCTCAATAAAACGCCCCAACGAAGAGTAAGAGGAACCACCATCCATCAAGGCTGTCTTGCTCAATTTGCTCATCTCCTTCACCCTCTTCCTTATATCACTATCATGCTCCATCACTTGCCTAATCCCTCGCTCTATATCTTCTGCATTCACACTGCCCTTCTTATAAGCCATACTCACTTCCACTGCCAATCCCAATTCCCTCACCATCTCAAAAGCATTTAAGTGTTGCTCTGCATACATTGGCAATGTGCCGACAGGCACACCGCACCATAGACTCTCAAGCATAGAATTCCACCCACAATGAGATACGAACCCTCCGATTGCAGGATGGGCCAAGATAGCCACTTGTGGAGCCCATCCTATAACCTTCCCAATTCCAGTAGTCCGATCAAGGAACCCTTCAGGAAAGACTCCCCTGTAATCTGCATAGTCACTAGGGTAAGCAACCTTCCCCTTTGCTGGGGGCTGCCGCAGGGACCACAGGAATCGAAGTCCACTGTGCTCCAGCGCATAGGCTATCTCCTTCACCTGGTCTTCGTCAAAACTTCCCATGCTCCCAAAGCACAAGAACACTACTGACAATGGAGGCTGTTCATCAAGCCACTTCAAGGTGCTATCTGATGCCAGGTCTGAATCCTCATGCTTTTCATTTCTCGTAATGTTCAACATGGGTCCTATGGGGTACACCGGTGGAGTTTTGCCATCGGAAAGAGAGTGAAGAGCATTTGCTTCCAGCTCCATGAATGTGTTTACCAAAATACCCTTGGTTTCTCTGAACCTTCTTGCATGGTTGATGAATGTGGTTGTGGAGTCCTTGTCCAAAAACATGCTAGGTAAGGCACTAGCCGGCAGTGGGTTGGTAAAACTGGGCAACACCAACTCAGCATCCGAGTCCTTTAAATCGGTGCAGTCCTTGTTATGCTCATCGTGAAGGATTTGGAGGTGGAACAAGAGTGCAAGAAACCCTGCGTTGGATGCGAAAAACACATATGTAGGAACCCCTAATTCATTGGCAACGTCTATCATACTGGTACAGAACATGTCAATGACAAACCCAGCAAGTCTAGCCTCAGATTGGGACTGGCTGAGCTTGGAGACCGTATCTTTAATGTGAGGTTTGTGACTTTCAACAAATAACTTGAGGAAGTTGTTGGGACTCATGCCTTCTGTGCTTATGTTGACCTCTGGGAGGGTGATGAAGTTGATACGGTCAGATCCTGTATAAGTAATATCTATTCCCTTGGGCTTGGAGTCAAGGTCTAGCTTCATGATGAGGACTGTGATGAAAAGTTGGTCATCTCGAGCAACCAGGAGCTTTGCCATCTCCACCGCTGACACAATGTGCCCAATTCCTGGGGCAGGAATGATTACCAACTCTGCAGCTTTCTTCATCTGAGTTCGAAGGAGATAGTATGATAGAGATGGTGATGGCTAGCTGTCTCAACCTTCACTTTTGTGAATATGGATCAGGATCATATTACTGAGGAAGATATCATCATATCTTGCCAACTGGTCTTTCTCCAGGGGAATGGCAGAATGTGTTTTAATTCAACCTCAGCTGAAATTCCTATATTTCTGTATGTAATATGCTTATGACATTTGGTGTTTACATACCATTAATTCTTGTATTTCCCTTAGCCGAAGGCGCAAGTGTGTCATGCCTTTGCTGGCATTGGATAAACTCTGTGATCTGAAGCAAAAGAATGGAAAACGAAATCAAAGAGTGGCACTGTCAGACAGCTGAAGTACCATACTTATCGGCAAATGTGATGACTCCTGGATTACCACACAGCTGAAGTACTAGACTTATCTGTAAGGATGAGTGGATATGTGAGAAAACATCCTCACTAACATAAAAGTAAGCAATTTGATTTCCTGTCTAAACCGCTAAAGTCCAGCAGCAAGAGTTTCATATAATCTAGTTAAGTAGAAAGTTGAAGAATTCCATCCTAATGATACACATTGGTTGGAGGAATTAATATGAGAGTTGGTTGGATTTTTTAAAGATTTTCTTTTCTCTTTCTTGAGAAGAACATACGAGATGACCCATTGAATTCTTTTATCATTAATGTGAATATAAATTATACTTCAGAGTGCTGAATTCCTAGAAGAAAAAAAAGATTGCTGGGTTTCAATATATTGGGAATAAAAGCTGGTAATTATTTTGCTGGGTATACCAAGAGGTTTTGCTAGGCACAATTAGAAAGACCAAGATTGGCAAATTATTTTCATCCTTAGTCCATGGGTTACAGTTCTACAAACTTAACATCCAGAGGAATTTGTCAAATTGGGAACAGGAAACATATTAGTAGAAGATTTAAATTGGCAAAGTGACAAATAAATAAAAAGGATTACCTAACAACCACTGGAGTCAAGTGCACCAGCATGCAGGTCACTGCAAAGATTCAAACAGATGAATGCCCTTCCTTTTGAAAAATTGGACTACATGTGGTTGAACTCATCATGCAGACTACTCCATTGTCAGTTACAGCTAAGATATAACTTGGACTCTAGCATCAATCTACTGTGGAGCCAATTTGCTTGGGCAATTCAATAATCTATGGGACTTGTGCTATCTGTGGTGTCTCCATGATCGAGTTGTCCATGTGTATTGTGCCCACACGTGTAAACATGACATTCTCTTGTAAGGAAAGCTGTAAAATTAAGCCCCGTAACATATAGAAACAAGTTCTGGATTTTATGTTCATAAAAAGAGGGAAGATAAGGAGAAGGAATTGCTGCAAATGAACTTCCAACTGACAACTCATAAACTTATGTATTGAATGAAATTAAAGAAAATTAGAATGCAGTATTAATTTCTAATAAGAATAAAACATAAGACCCATCTTGAGAAAATTGATGGTGTGAACTTGGGCCCTTCATGTCTAATATCTTTTTCAGGAGAAATGTATAAGAAGAATAATCAGAATTAGAACTCTTAGACTAGGAGTTCATTACAAATCAATAGATTTAACCTTCCTTTGTGGGGGGTGGAATACTATATATTTATGTGTGTGTGTTAAGTTTTTAGATATAAGCAGGGCCATCCAACAACATATATCACTCAATTAATAGTGCTAGTTATCAAAGTGCAGGATTACTGACTAAAAGAAGGAAAAGAAAAATTATAGGCCTTTGAACAAGGATATTATATTCATAAAATCAGAGACAATGTGCTCAATCATTTCCAATGATGTACGGTGTCCTGTCTATAACCATTTACCTGAAAATTGTATGTCCAGCACATCTGACACTTGTTCATCCATTTTGGCATATTCAGACTTGAGCAACATCTGAGCATATCTGCTTTCAACAATTGATGACCTGCACCAGAGTCTACGTTAGCACAATAGTAGAGTTCCAACTCGCAATACAGGCATCATATCGGATAACCTCACCTGAATATAGCTGATATCAATACCAAGACGGGCAAATTTACTTGCCAGAATTCATCCAACTAGTCATCCGTAATCAGCTGTCTCCAATTTGCTAAAACCGAGATTAAGTCGCAATGGAATATAGAAGATGGCTAAAAAACTTTTATCAAGTATTCTCCTTTGATTCACTAATGAGGTTCCAAAATTGCATCTAGATGGGAATTGAGAGAAGGCCTATAACCAGCTTCTTTCATCATCATAGTCAACTCCGCCAACATACCATATATCTCACTGCACCGAGGGTGCTTTTGGTCCCTAGAAATGAAACAGTTCAGGAAACCAGTAATCTCAATCCAACTACAGCCAGGCTCCTTCTTCAAACCTTTCTCTTTCATTTGTTTTCTCACTTTATCAACAATTTCCCACTTTCCTTCCTCAGCATACATATTTGAGAGCAAAACATGGTAGCCTGTCTTGACATTAGCAGCCTTTATTTCAAGCAATTTATCAGCAACAATCTTGCCCAATTCAAATTGTTTATGAATTCTGCATGCACCAAGAAGTGATCCCCAAATTTCTATCACGTAACCCTCTTCACCCAACCCTATAACAAACTCGTATGCTTCAACTACTTTTCCAACCCTCCCTAACATGTCCGCTATACAACAATAATGTGCAGTTAATGGTTTTATGTTGTACTCCATTTTCATTGAATCATATAAAGAAAGACCTTCATCAACCAAACCAGCATAACTGCAAGCAGACAAGACTGCAACAAAGGTAATCGCATCAGGTACAATGCCAGATCTCTTCATTGAGTGAAACAAAGACAGAGCTTTCTGACCCATTCCATGTTGGCCATAGCCCAATATCATTGTGGTGTATGTGACAGAGTTCTTTTCATGGGTTTCAAGAAACACATTTTCAGCATAAGTGAGTGCACCACATTTTGAGTACATGTCAATTAGAGCAGTTCCCACGAAGACGTTTTGGTCAAGGTAGTGACGGAAAGAGAACCCATGGAGTTGCTTACCCATATCTATGTTCCCCACTGGATTACAAGCAGGGAAAACTGATGCTAAGGTCACGGCATTCGGTATTAGCTTCTGCTCCAGCATCTGCCTAAAAACTACAAAAGCTTCTTCAATCAGACCATTCTGTGTGTACCCAGTAACCATAGAATTCCAAGTAGCATGATCTCTATCAACCATATAGTCTTTTTTGAAAAGTCGTTCTGCAATCCTGACTGAACCAGATTTGGCATACATGTCTATGAGATAACTTTCCATCCCCTCAAATTCTATTCCATGCCTAATAATATAAGCATGTGTCTGCTGTCCAACATCTACGTTTCTAAGATTTGATGCAGCCGAAAGCAGAGCAGTTACAGTTACAGAATCGAACAAAAACTTTTGCTTTTGCATCTCATAAACAAGCATTAAAGCATCATCATCCCAGCCACTCTGAGAAAACACAGAGATCATGGTATTCCATGAAACAGCATCCCTCTCCGGCATCTTATGAAAAAACTTGAACGACGTCTCAACAGAATTGCACCTCGAGTACATCACCATAATTGCATTTAGTAAAATAACAGGCATCACTCTGAAATGCTTAGTAATAAAAGCATGCAACTGTCCAGCTAGTTCCAACTGTTGCAACTGTGAACATGCAGTTAAGACCGAAAGAAAAGTCACTTCATCAAGAACAGCCGGATCTGATCGTATGGCTTGAAAGAAAAGGCTGATTGCTTCCCTAGGAAGATTATTCTGAACATACCCACCAATCATGGTGTTCCATATCTCTGTGTTTCTCCCCAAACGACGGTCGAAAATCTTCCTAGCATAATCAAGGCAACCAAGCTCGGCATACATAAATATCGCCGAGCTCACAACAAACAAGTCATTCACATAATCACCGCCGAATCTAACAACCAAACCATATAAAACATTGGCATTTTTATAGTCTCTCATGGCGGATAAAGCAGGGAAAACATTGACAAAACTCACAGCGCTGGGGGTTATTCTCATCCTCATCATCATCCTAAACTGCTTAACCGCTCCTCCATACCTCTCAGTCTTAACATACCACGAAACCAACGTGTTCCACGCAACCACATTTCTCTCGCGCATTGTGTCAAACACCTTGCGTACTAAGTCATACTTGGCATGATCAAAGCCTCCAATGCAGGAAGAGTACATATTCATTAGCGAATTCTGCACAATCATACTTGGGTTCGGAAGGGACCGAAGAATGTGACAATGCACAGCCTTGCCAATGTTGAAATTGCGGGTATCGGCGCAGGCTTTGAGGGTGGAAGAGTAAGTGTAAGGGTCACATTTGGTGCTGGGGGAGGAGTTTTTCATGTGGGAATAGAACAAGAGGGCTTCAGTGGTCATGTTGTTGCAGATGAAGCCAATGATGATGGTGTTCCAGAGAAGGGTGGTTGGGCGAGGCAAGGTGTCGAACAGCTGGCGGGCAAGGTGGGGTTGGCCTTCTTGGCAGAGTCTGCTTAGGCGGGAGCGAATTGTGGCGGTTTCGAGAGTTGGCAGTGGGAAGACTGGGGAAGAGAGATTGTGAGGAGAGTTGGGTATGGGGGTTTGAGTGGGTGTGGAGAGAGGTGGGGGAAGAGCAGAGGAAGCCATGGTTATGGCTCTGGTGGATTTTCCCTCCTATACCTGTTTTTTTCTTTTTATTTTTTATATTGAGATCAGACGGTATTCTTAAAGACATCTTAAGTCCAGAAACTAGTCCGTGGGCTAGAAGTCTTGTTAAAACGCTCCCTCATTTTTTTTTGTCATTAAGAATAGATTGAAATTTAAACTCCAATCAGCGCCGACGGAATTCGAATTTGAGTGCAGAAATTCCACACTTAAACGCTCTTACCAACTTGACCACATATAGTGATTACCTCCTAACTCTTATAAGTCTTGTTCTGTTTGATTGAAATGGAGGGAATACCTGGAAGTCAAAACAAAATAAATGGAGTGAAACAAGTTTCTGGAGTAACAAGACCCTAATATTTTACTCAAAAATTATTTATCCTTTTCGACTAGCTTGCTGCCAAAACAGTAGTCAGAGACTCGTGCACCAATAATCAACTTGGACTAATTATCATAGCGTAATGATAACTACAGGAAAATTAAATGAGCTCGAAATCAACACTTGGCTCCGTGCCAGCATATGCATAACGTCGTAACGTCACCTGCACATATAGGCTGCATGCATCTGAATGATAGGAAAATGCTACTGAATATTTAAACACCACAACTTGACTCTTGAAGCACATTCATTGTCATCAACAAAGACAAACTACTCTTCCTTCAGTCACCGCATCGAAATGAAGAAAGCTGCAGAGCTGGTGTTCATCCCCTGCGCCGGTGTTGGCCACGTCATATCAACGGTAGAGATCGCAAAGCTTCTCGTATCTCGAGAGGACCACCTCTTCATCACCGTCCTCGTCATGAAGGCCCCCTTCGACTCCAAAGGCAACGATGCCTGTACAGAGTACTGCATCACACAAGCCTCGGATCGCATCAAGTTCATCAATCTCCCACAGCCCGACGTCGACTTCCTAAACATGACCCGCAGCAACTTCCGCAAATCGTTCTTTGAAAGCCACAAACCCTACGTCAGAGATGCCGTCACCAAACTCCTCGCCGGCTCGTCCGAGTCATCAACCCCTGGACTCGCCGGGTTCGTCATCGACATGTTCTGCACCACCATGATCGACGTGGCCAACGAGTTCGAGGTTCCTACCTACATCTTCTTCACCTCCAACGCTGGCTTTCTGGGGCTCGTGTTCCACCTCCAAATGATCCACGACGAGCATGACGTGGTCATCGCCGACTTGAAAGACTCGGATTCTGAGTTGGTCCTCCCGAGTTTTGTTAATCCGGTACCTATCAAAGCCCTGCCGAGTATACTTTTGGAGAAAGAGGAGGCAATCCCATTCTTAAACTACGCAAGAAGGTTCAGAGAGACCAAGGGTATTTTGATAAATACCTTCTCAGATCTGGAACCGCATGCCCTTCGTTCTCTTGATTCTTATGGGAAGATCCCGCCGGTATATCCGGTGGGACCACTTCTAAAAGGGGAGAGTGACGATAATAACCCTAGGGGATCAGATCAGGCCGGCCGGGAGATCTTGAAATGGCTTGATGATCAGCTTCCATCGTCGGTCGTGTTCTTGTGCTTTGGCAGCATGGGAAGTTTTGGTGAGGATCAACTGAAAGAGATTGCCTGCGCGCTGGAGCACAGTGGGCACCGGTTCTTGTGGTCCATACGTTGCCCCCCACCAAAGGGAAAGATTACTCACCCCAGCGACTATGCCGATCCCGCAGCCATCTTGCCCGAGGGCTTTCTCGAACGGACGGCTGGGATTGGGAAGGTCATAGGGTGGGCCCCACAAGTGGCGGTGTTGGCCCACCCGGCCGTGGGAGGTTTTGTATCTCATTGCGGGTGGAATTCGATACTGGAGAGTCTTTGGTTCGGTGTGCCTGTCGCTACGTGGCCAATGTACTCGGAGCAACAAATGAATGCATTTGAGATGGTGAAGGAATTAGAATTGGCGGTGAAGATTAGTGTAGATTACGGGTGGGACTTTTATAACTCCGGTCAGGAGGAGCAAATGGTTTTGAGTGCCCAAGAGATAGAAAGAGGAGTTAGGGAGGTGATGGAGCATGATAGTGCCATAAGGAAGAAGGTGAACGAGATGAGTGAAATGTGCAAGAAAGCATTGATGGATGGTGGTTCTTCCTACTCTTCATTGGGACGTTTTATTGATCAGATATTTCTTTGATCAATTTTAATATCATGGCTACAATCAAGCATTATGTTTTTCTTGTAGTACCATCTATAAAGGGGAGTGAAATTCACACTTTTTATTTTACAATCCACACTCAATGTTTCCTTTTTTTAAAATTTTGTCTTTTTATATAGTTGATATAAAATATGTGATGTTAAAATACCAAAAAAAAAAAAAACATGAAGTGTAAAGTATTGATTTCACTTCCCTCTATAAATGATCCAAGTCATTGTATTATTTATCTAGATCATCAGGTCCAATATAAAAGTAAATCAAATGTCATTTGTAAGGCCACTCCACTTGTAATACTAGATTGTACCAAGTGTACTCATTATCAACTAAATGTTTAATATTTTAAGGGAGCTGAAATTTGCACATCTAGTTTTACATTCTACACTCCCTTTGCTTTTTTTTTTTTTTTAATACTTCTTATCAATTCACAATATTTCTCTTCCAAAACTATCCCCCCTCTCTTTCTCTCTCTCCCTCTCTCTCTCTCCCCTCTCTTCCCTCTCTGTTCTCTCTCTCTCTCTCCATCCACAGAATCGTGCTACATCTATGGCCTTGCACAAATATGAAAAATCCATGGACAAAATCTCTGATTAACAACCTGCAAAACACTTAATTTGATCATTCCTCCCCAACTGGTCATACAAGAAAGATGGCGATACAACCCCATCCAAAATGAATTCAACCACTACAACAAAATCCAACCCCAAATTAACGTCACACTATTAAATTAGATTTATCATGACAGGACCCGCCCCAAATTTCACCCTGTGAAACCCAAGTTGGCCCTACCAGGCCACCTAAGGAATAACTCTACCAAAATGTCGGCAGCGTCACCCCTAAAAATGAACTACCAAAAACCTGTAGAAAACACATATACACTTCTAAACAATTCATCCTTATTCTCTTGGAGCCACTTGTTCTCCAAATCACAACATCTCTAATTTTACAAATACAAGTCACAACTCAAAAACATTAATCCCATAGGTTATCAGAGCAATACTAATATGAAAAGTAAACCAAGAAAACGTAAATAAAATGAATATGCGGAAGCTGTGCTGTTGGCTACGCCTCGACTCCATGTACGCCCGACCTCAACTAATGTGGTCTGCAACCTGGGCATTTGAAGCAGAAAGGCCCAGGGGAGAGTAATTGAAAAACATGTTAGCGTGAGTGGAGAAAAAAAAAACAAGATAATTTAAATGAAGCAAACTTTAATACTTTCCCATGTATTTAAACTTATAAAACCTCGATACATGCAACGTTTATAAAACATATTTCTTTAAACTCAAAATCTCGTGAAAACATACCAGTCCCGTTGGTTAAGAGAAATCAGACTAGTCCCGCCACACTACTAGAATAATGTCATTAGACATCACCACTATTAAATCGGTCAAGATTGCACCTGATGTTAAAAATCATGTTAACATCAGTTTGTGAAGAAACCGATTTCTATGGTTATTATAGACATCAGTCACAAAATAAAACGATGAGAAAAGGTTTGTTCGAAAAATTTAAAAAAACGCGGAGGGACTAAGTTTTGAAGTTTTGAGAACGCGGGGACTAATAATTTCATTTCCCCCCACACTTACTAATTTTTTCCGCTTTCTCTAAAACTTTCGAACCCTACCTCTTTCTTCGGCAGCTAACCCTGTCGACCTCATCACTCTCTAAAACTTTCGAACCCTACCTCCTTCTTCAGCAGCTCACCTTGTCAACGACCTCATCATTCTCCAAGCCGCCTCCGACCTGACCCCTAGTCCCCGACCTCAGTCTCTGACCCCGTGTTCCTCTGCATCGCTTTCTAACCCCGAATCCCCGATCTCGTTCTCCAGACCTCGAGCTTGAGATCCTATCTGTCATTATTTTGTGATAAGGACGACACCGGACTATCATCATCTGCACTCCCTTTTTCAGGCTTGGTGAGATTTGTTTGTTCATCTTTATCATCTATTCTTTTCCTTTAATCTCGGTGACTGGATTCACAATTTATTCAATTTCATCACTGCTATTTTTGGGTGGTTGAATCGTGATCTTGGTTTTTGTTTACAGCTCCAACACTTGGATTTGGGTGCTGATCTTGGAAGAAGGACCGAAGCAACTAGTTTTTGCGTTCTTGGAATCGGAAGAGGAGGAGAAAAGACTTTTGATTGAAGGTGGGTATTTTAATTACCGGTTTCTGTTGTGGTTAGGTTATAACTTATTTAACTTCCTATGTCTTAGAGGTGTTTGTGCTTAAAAGAAAGATCAAAGTCAGTCAATCTATGTTCGATTCGGACCAAGCTACTCTCTCTCTCTCTCTCACTCACCAGAAAAGGTATGATTCCTATCTTCAATTCAGAGTTTCAATTGAACATCGCTATCAAATTTTCAGAGATGAAAAGTTTGATTTATATCAATTTCGTTGGTAAAGGTTTGGATGTTTGAGGTGATATAGAATTTTCAATCGAAATTCTCAATATGATTATTCTTCATTTCAACTTTCAGCTCAGCTTTGAACTAGTTCAATATCATAGATTCATTTGCTTGTGATTTTTACTCTTTATTTTGTGCATGCAGAACAATCAGAACCTGTTCAAGCTATTGGGCTTTGCGGTGTAGTACTGGTATTCTAAGCTTTGCAATCAAAAATTAAGATGTAGGTTAGATACAATTCATTTCATTGCTTTTGTTTTTAGATTTTTGTGTATGGATGCTTATCCAATTGCTATTTAGGTTGAGAACATGTATGATATGATGATGGTGAGTTTAGCAGATTATTACTAGTTTCGAGGGGGCTGTGGGTATTCATTTAATTGCTTGTGTTTAGTCTTTCAGAACAATACAATTCAGTTCATTCTAATTAGTGGAACCCCAATTGGTCCAACCGGCCTCCACACTTTGTTCTTTGTTTCTGGGTTTGCAGATTCCGGGTTCTTCGTCTCTGTGAAAATGAAGACTGTTGTAGAAATGGTGTAATTTGGCTATATGGGTTTTGTTCTTTGGTGCTTTAGGTATATAGGAGTGGTGGAATTGTGAACTATATCGGCTTGCCTAATATAATCACAAATGACACAGGAGGTAAAGGAAATAATGAAGTAGATTATAGCATTATTTGAAATCCTAGTTCATTTTGGTAAGTACATTGTTGTATGTTTAGGCATATATAGATACCTATGTTTCCAGATAGTCACTAACTTTTCTTTTCTAGGTTGTTCTGCTCCTAGGAACCAAACTTGAATACATTACTAACATTACTGTTTTAGACCTTGTAGAATGCATTTGAGCTCGCCTTCTTTGTTTGGGTTCCAGTAAGTTTTTCTTTCCCATCCTCCAGATTTTGGTGAAGTTCAATATTTAAAATTTTGCATAGCTTATGATAGAGCATCCTTGTGGTTTTTCTTAGGCCCAATTCGGAGTAAAATTGTGCTACCGTGAGCACACCGTGATCATTGTTACAAGAGTTTTCTTAGCGTAAGAGTACCGAAAACTTTGCATTCTAATCACTTTAAAGTTATTTAAAGATGATAATTATGTTATAGATTATTGAGCATGCCTTGTTCGCATTAGTGACCCTAAATCCCTTTTAATTTCTCAGGGTGACCACCCAAGTCCTCTGCAGCTACATTACTCTTCCTTGTAACACAGGTGAAGTATATCTGAACTGTTGGTCATAACTATACATATTGCTCTGACCAGAAAAATATGTATAGTTATGCTTTTTTATCCTGGGATTATCCCATGATGCCTATTAGATCTCATTCTGCGAATGACTTGCTTTTCCTGTACTACTATGCTTTGGCTAATGTGGGTGGTTTAATTTTTCTTCTGGCAGAGTATGATGCTGATGATAAACCCCAAGAAGAAACTGTCAACCCTATGGTCGATGGTGGGACTGAAGGTTTTCAAGGACATGCCAGGGTCATTATGCCAGGGATCAGTCCATGCTTTGAGTGTACAATCTGGCTTTTCCCCCCTCAAGTGAAGTTCCCTTTATGCACACTTGCAGAAATCCCTAGAACTGCTGCTCATTGTATTGAATATGCTCACCTAATTAAATGGGATGAGGTAATGGATTAGTCATTATGTTCCGTCTTCCCACTGCTTTTACTAAAAAAAAAAAAAAAAAAACTATTGCATGAATATGCTATCTAAACTTACATTCTACATTATGAGAGGCTTTTGATCCAGATGACCCTGAACTTGTGGGTGTACGATGAGGTCAATTATGGCAATTATTTAGTGATTTCTCTGTTCCTTTTATGGACCTTTAATTATCTTTCATTTATTTATTCATTTACTAATTTGTTTTTTGTTCCCATCCAATAGGCTAACAAGAGAGCTGAGCTGTTTGGTATTCCAGAGTTACATTGTCTCTCACTCAGGTATACATACTTATAGAAGTAGTTACCCCTATTATTATTTTCGTCAAGTTTTTCTGCAACATAACTGCATAGTTTGGCTTTTGCTGTTAAATCATGTGGGTGAGAAAAGGATTTAGGACTTTGAAACTATGGGTAACTAAGCTTTTGGCTTACAGCTTTTGAACTTTTATCTGTCACTCTTGTTGGAAGCTGATTATGTTGTCTACAGGGGGTTGTGAAGAACATCATACTGGCTATTGCTTCCACAAATGCGATTATATATGCTGCCTGTGCACTACAAATACTAGCATAACATATTCTAGGTCCCGGCACAAAGGAAATCAGAAGCGGAAATACTTCCGGTTGTGTGTCTAATTTCTGTTCACAGTTCTGATATTATTTGTTCCTCCAATATGGTTATTCGTACCTGATAGCAAGTGTGGTCTCTGCATGTTAATATGAAGTGTTGGTGCAAAAGGTGAGAATTCTCACTAAGGAATCAATTCCCACTAAGTTTTTGTAATCTGTATGTGTCATATATAGGCAGTTAGTTATTCCATTCTAATGAGAAAATGTTTGATTTACCATTGCAGTAAGGTAAATCTTGGACATTAGATATTTACTGCAGCACGAATCCGAATGGTGCTGGCTTTTATGTTTGCATCACTTCTACCTTGGGTTCATAACAAACCTGGGTTTTATCTTGTTCTGGGTAGTTCCAATGTGGATGAAGGATCGGAAAGGGTATACCCAACAACAATTTGATGAGGTCCGCATTGAAGTAGCCGACTACTTACAGACTCTGCTGTATGTTCTGACCAGTTTCTTGATTTTGAGTTAGGCTAGCTTTTAATTAACTTTTTTGTAGCAATTATGAACAAACATGAATACTAATTGCTAGGCTAGCCTTGTAGTAGGTGAATTGGGGTTTTATTTTGCCCATTTTGTAAACTGTTAAAGATGATGATTCCAGATATAATACTCCAATATTCAAATCACTCTTTGTGAACTATTGAAATTGCAATTTATAACAGCAGCTACATATTTTGTGGACATCATCCTCTTTATAGAATGTGATGTCTACATATAAAGTTGAAATCAGTTTTCACCATAAAAACTGATGTCTAGTAATACAGATACATCAGTTCCAAAATGAAAATTGATGTTACTGAAATATACAGACATCGATTTTTTGTCGAAAACGATATGTTACTGAGTACCAGACATCAATTTCAAAATGGAAATCGATGTTACTGAAATATACAGACATCGATTTTTTGTCGAAAACGATATGTTACTGAGTACCAGACATCAGTTCCAAAATGGAAATCGATGTTACTAAAATATACAGACATCGATTTTTTGTCGAAAACGATATGTTACTAAGTACCAGACATCAGTTCCAAAATCAGTCATCGGTTCTTAAATCAATAACGATGTTAAAACGCAAACTTGTGTTATGTAATCTATATTTCTTTAAGCATTAAATACAATAAAATGTGGGTTTAACAATAGTAAAACATGTAAGTCTGTTATCATTTAAACCTATTTACATCGATTTATAATTAGGAACCGATGTCTACACGAATACTAGACATCGGCTAAAAACCGATGTCTGCATTTTCCGGATTTTTCTCATCACCCACAGAGACATCGGTCAGGTTTTTGCTAGACATCGGTTTTTGGCCGATGTCTGGGGCCAAAATTCTAGTAGTGCCAGTCAAGTAACAATAGGATATGAAGAAGAAGAAATCACCATACAATGAAGGAGCCTCCCAGGCTCTATCCTCGACTTCGACCCACAAACACAAAATAAGTGAGGAGGAGCCTCGACTGCAACTCACGTGAGGAGGAGAACAAAAAGTAAAGCAACCCAAGTATGGTGAAGGAAACATTCGAAATCCAGTAAATCCATAAAGCTTCCCTAAATCTCGCAATAGAAAACACGAGTACGATTCCCAACCGTACTCGGTAAATCTCAAGAGAAAAATAAAGTAAATCAACGACGTGTCCCACACGTCAAAAGTATTCTCAAATCTATAACCAAATAGTCATAATTAAAGTAGATTCATAAACAATAACCCAAAACCAAAATCATTGCTAAGGAATTCCCAATGTCAAAATTAAAAATGGAAAATAAACAATAATATAATTCCATCGAAATCCCATTTCGAAAATCTTTTAAAAGAATTTCAAATCGATGAATATAAATGTATTTAATTCCGGAAACCACCTCGGAAAATGATTCGTCGAAAATCATTATAAATCGTAAATCCAAGTTTGAGCATAGAAGACTCACATTCGAAAATCATGATGAAAAATCCAATCAGTATTCCAAATAAATATTTCAAAACCAAATAATATCCGAAATTAATTAATATGCTCGACAAATAATATGATAATTAAAAAAGCATTAGTTCGAGAACTAAACACATGCATCATTATTTAAAGCAAAAGTCCACTCACATTACTATTTTGGCAACCACACATACGGGTTTCTTCGTCGAGCAGTAGCTCGATACGTCGCCCTCAAATCCGCGGATGCTTCTCGTCGTCGATTCGCCGTAATCCGGTAAAATTGCCGCTACCCACTGGCCTGGGCCGAACCATGATGAAGATCGAGGGCTCCAAGAAATGGGTGGTGGTGTGGCCGGAAATGACCAGAATTGGAAGAATTTACCGGAAAACTTTAAACTGCTACAGTTGGGTTTTTGCTTCAATTTGCGATTTTTCAGCCAAATCGCTGTGAACCACCACCATGGGCGTGGGCAGGAGGAGGAGGCGGTCCTAGAATGACCTGTGGTGCGCCTTCTAGTGGCCGGAGTTGGAAGATATGCAGGAAAAACCAAAACCTTGATCTGTCGGGGAGAGAGAAAGAGAGAAAACGCGGGAGGAAAGAGAGAGAGTTACCGGTTGGGGTAGGTTCTGACCTACCACAGTAATTTTTCAAATATATACTAAATTACCATGAACAATAGCTTTCATATTTCGCTAATAACTTTCGCATACGAATTCCGATTTTAGCGTACCACATATGCACGGACTCAGGGGGCTTGATTGGGCGGCTTGGACTGCAATGGTGGTGGGATCCAATTCGATCTCAGATCGATGTTGGGTAGACCAAGGGAGGGATTTTACTGGAGATTGGTGGTTAACATCGGTTTCTAATCATCCTAGATATACTATCGGGTGGTCAAGCATTGTCAGGTACAAGCTGCAAGGGTTAGGGAGTGGAGGGGGTGCTGGTGGAGATGGGGTGGCGGGAATGCTTCCGGCGGTGGTGTCTGACTGCGTGTGGTTCCTTGCTTGGGCCTCATTGTACTTAGGCTGCCTAGGTCTATCTAGCTCTATTGTTTTATCTATTTTAATTGTTTTCTGTTTTTTATTTTTAGACGGCTTCGAGCCTTTAATAAATTCCTATTATAGGTTAGTAGGGTGAGGTGGGCATCTTCCCGGGTTGTGCACCCTAAGTGCTATATCTGGCCTAGGATGGCAGCGAGTTCCTTGTATTGTCAAATGGTTGCAGCCTCCTAGTAGCAGAATGAAACCAATTGTTACCGAATTAATTTTTCGGTGGCAACATAGTGAGAAAGTTGGTCGTATTAGTGTATTATGGCTCCACGTAAGCATTATCTTTCCTGTACGTCGCCAAAATTGTAAAGCAAATGGAGTAGCCAGTTGTGCACTCTTTGCTAATTAGTGTGTTTTAGAATACACAAAATTAGTAGGGACTCATGATATTATTTCAGGATGTTCTCGTCAGGCTTATTGTAATAAGTTTAACGTCCTCTACAACTTTCCAGAAGAAAATTTCCTCAAATGACAAACGATACAGAAAGTAAACTTTTAGGCCCCCCCTAATAGATCGAAACGAAGTCAAAAGTAAAAATAAATGTCGTTTATCATCCGAAAGACTAGTAAACCGGTAACTTGAGATCCGGGATGTAACATATCAATATGTTGAACAAAATATAAATTCAATTTCTTTGAATTAGACTGGAACAATTTAGAAATTGAATGGATCTTTTTCTCCAGAAACAAAGAAATGAAAATAGATGGGCAGAGAAGAGATGAGTCTGAAGATGAGTGTTAAAATCTGCTTCGATCTAGTCTGGCTCCACCTGCAAAAGCTGCGTGAATCGACGAGGATAGCGATGACGAAGTCGTCCTGCAGAACGCTAAGGCCGAGGAGGAGACTAAGTCAAAACCGAAGAAACTGACGCTGACATGCTCCACCACGAGCTCAGCTTCCCTCGCAGCAGCAAAGTCTCCCAATCTCTGTAGCGCCACCCCTTGATCTTTGAAATGAAAGCCTTGATCACCGCCGGCGCCGGAACACGAAATGGATGGAGAGAATGTGCCAAGCCAGGTTGGAATCGGAGATGGTTAAGGCCGTGAGGGTTGAGTCGAGTGGGCTAGCTGCCATTGTTGTGGGGGTCTGAGATTTGGATCGGGGGGGGGGGGGGGGGGGGGAGGGGAGGGAAAGGGAGAGAGAGAGAGAGAGAGAGAGAGAGAGAGTTTTAGTTGTAGGCTGTGGAAGGGAGAGGATGAGCCATATAAGTATAGGGGTGATTCGGAAAAAGCATCAAAGGGGAGTGCAGAATGTAAAATTGGGTGTGCACATTTAAGCTCCTTATCATAAAATGGCAACATTTAAAATATACGTGTTCACTCTATTTTTTTATTTTGCTCCTCTTAAAGTGAGAATGACTTTTTGTGACGAAGAAGCTCAAAGAGACGAAGATATGTTCATTTCATTTATTTTATTTTATTTTTTATTTTTGAAAGGTTCTTTTATTTTATTTTGTTTCTCTTAAAATGATTTTTTTTTGTTACTCTTAAATTAAATGACTTATGCTGACAAATAGGGCATCGACAATACACCTTTAACAATGAAATGTGGTCGGTAATGAATTATTGGGAAGGAACTATTGTGCAATGGACTTTTGACTACAAAAAAAAAAAAAAAAAAAAAAAAAAATCATCCGCAATGAACTTTAGGCAACGAAATGTTGTTGGAAATAAACTTTTGGTGGGGACCTTGCATGGTGAAAAAAAAAATTTAAATTAAGAGAACCAATCAGAAATAAGTATAAGTTATAATGTGAATCAATGATATGTCAAGCCGGACTACAACGTGTACCATGATTCGAGACCATGTTATAATTTTTCATCTTCCTCTTCCTTTTCTTCTTCCTCTTTTGCTTAAGTTATTCTCTTCAACCCCATCTCTCTACCGTCTAACCCACCACTGATCACCATGAAAACTCAATTTCTATCGTCAAGCATAACAAGAAGGCGACCAGAGCTTGAAAAAAGATTCAAGCCGGCCAGGGCCCGAGGAAATATTCAAGGCAACATTCAACGTAGCTAGGGATCTGGAAATTTCCTCTTTATTCTAGGGGTGGTCAATTATTCTAGACCCATATAGAGTTATAACATTTTACAAGACAAAAATTTACCAAACACTTTAATAATGCTTTTTTTTTTTTTTTTTTTTGAAAGGGGTTTGGAACCCAGCCTAGCTGGGAGGCTCAGCCCCACGCCCGGTTCCATTTATTGAAATAATACTTTGCAACGGGGGGGACATAAAACCTGAACCCCGTGCTACATTAGAAAGATTAATCCTCGTAGAGTACATCCTGAATAATAGCAGGAGTCTCCTCTAACCATACATCATCCATACACTTTAATAATGCTTTTATTGATTAATCAATTTTGAAAACATATTTAAACATTTAACTGAGTTTTTCTACAGCTGATTATTTTGACAACTGAGCTTTTTTCACCGTTAAACTTTTTTTTATAGCAATACTAAACGAAGCCTTAATAAGTCTGAACACTTTCTAAACCCCACATATGATCATGAATTTTAGATTTGATCAATAAAATGTCTCAAGGAAGAGTATGACAACCCACTGATGTGCTCATATTTTCCTATATTTCTATGCCTCTTACTCTTTATATTTTTGTTTAGTTCTCTTTATTTATGATTCATTTACATCTTGTAGTGTTTTTTAGGTTTGTTTCGTAGAAAGAAGAAAAGAAACTAAAATGAGCTAAGTAGGATTAAAAGGCAATGTGTAATCTGAAACTAGTAATCTGTCTGTGTAGAACATCCAAGTTCGTTGAATTACAGGAAAATTACCAGATCGAATCACATAATAAGCCTTATATCATTGGAAAGCTACGGATGTATACTTTCTGTAGAATTTTACGGATCTCGATTTTGATACTTTTGGAGCCAGTTATGATTGTTTGAGTGAAGATAGGTCAGGACAGAAAATCTGCTCGGGAATTTACAAACATTCGTGGAGAATTCAAGTTCAGATGCCCAAGATCATCAATCCTAATGTTTCACGGAAGTTAATTCAGATGAGGTTGCAAAGAACACATGTATTCCTACTTCTACAAGAGATATTTCAAGGTTTTCACATTCCAAATCAAGAAAGGAATTTGAACCCAAGTCTTACAGGGAAACTTGCCACCAAAGATATGTAGAAATCTTTCCTACATAAGGGAGCACGAATATACACGAGGAGGAGGTCTCAGAAGCATAATGTAGACGCCTAACGAGCAGAGACGACTCATCCATCTTTCCTTTATTTTCCCTTCCATTCTTTCCTATGTTTATTTAAATATATTTTGCTAAACCTTTTTCTAGGGTTAGGATGATGCTCTATCATGTTTGTTTATGTACTTTGATGTTTTATTGATGGATTTATAGTTTCTTTATGATTAATTCTTAGTCACTATTTGAATTGATGCTTTATTTTTAAGTTCTTTGATTGATCACCTTAGAGCTTTGCATCTAGTAATTAGAAGATGAATTTGAGGTGTACCTGCAATATAATTCAAATTAGCTTCTTGTGATTAAGAGTTGTGAATTACATTATTGTCTTATCTGAAGTAATGGTTTGCATGATTCTTTTGTTTTGTAGTACGTAATGAGTCCTAAGTGTTAAATTTATGCTATACCTGGATAAACTGCATGTTAGGATATATATATACAACTCTGCCATATCTGGAGAGAATCATATACTTAAAGAAAACTATGGTCTAAGTGTCGTACCTGGACTTAGATACGGGAATTGTCATCGAAAGAAACAAAAGAATTTGTTAATTGTATCAAAACATAAATAGAATTGTTAGTGGTTGATTCTAATACTCTAGATTCTATCATTTTTGTAATTTATAAATTTTGCTGTTTGTTTCTTTCTTCAATTTGCCCATTATTTGTTTATTTGAAAAGCCAAAAATCATATCTTCTTTAGCTTGATTGTTTATGAAATTTTGTATTTGGATTAATTAGGTTAGGATTTAAATTGATTATCAATCCTCAGTTGGAACGACCTCGCACTTGCACACTATACTAATGACGATTCGGGCACTTGCGAGTTTTAATTAAAATTTCACAACACCCACCATCCGTCAAAGCTTTCTTGCCCTTCTCACTCATCTATTTCACTCTCTTTCTTATATCACTGTCAAGTTCCATTACCACTCTTATTCCTCTATCTCCTTCACGCTCACAAGAACTGGATTATAGCTCCTGTAGCTCATATCAATTTCCACCATCAATTCCAATTCCTTCACCAGCTGAAACTCGTTAAGTTGTTGCTCTGCGTACAATGGCCATGTGGAAATGGGCACACCATGCCAAAGACTTTCAAGAGTGGAATTCCACCCACAATGGGATACAAATCCTCTCACAGATGGGTGAGCCAAGATGGCAACTTGCGGGGCCCAGCCTATGACCTTTCCAATCCGAACTATTCGATCGAGGAACCATTCGGGCAAGACTCCAGTGTGGTCATTGTAGTCACTTGGAAAAGAAATTCTTCCAGTGGGTGAAGGCCGACATAAGGACCACAAGAACTGATGGCCCGCGTGCTCTAGGGCGTGGGCGATCTCTTTCACCTGGTCCTCACTAAAGCTTCCCATACTTCTAAAACACAAGAACACTACAGACAATGGAGGCTAATCATCAAGCCATTTCAAGATATCATACTTCTGCTTGGCCTCCTCCGAATCCAACGACTTTCATTACTGTTAAGGTTAAGTAAGGGTCCTACACTTGATATACGGGAGGGATCTCGGCATCAGATAAAAGAGCATGAAAGGCATGTGATTCTATGTCTGTGAATGTATCTACCAAAATACCCTTGGTACCTCAAAACCTTTTGATAATGTTGACGATTGATTCTGTTACCTCGTTCACTAATAGCATGTCAGGTAAGACAGCAGCTGGCAAGAGATTGACAAAACTCGGGATGAGCAACTCAGCGTCTGAGTCTTTAAATTCGATGCAGTCCTTGCTATATTGATCGCGCTGCGCTTGGAAGTGGAATACTAGCCCGAGCATGCCGGCGCTAGAGGTGAAGAACATGTAGCTAGGAACCCAAATTTGGCTGGCCACGACGATCATAACGGCACAAAACATGTCGACGACTAACCCCGCAAGCTGAGTCTTGGACTCGCTGAGTTTTGTGACGGCATCTTTCACATGGGGTTGTTGACCAGTGGCAGAACTACATGAAAAGCTGTTTGGGCTATAGCCCAACCCAAAATTACTAGGATATTTTATATAGTATAAGTGTGCTTTTCTCATCGTTGTCTAACATTGGTTCAGTTGGCAAATTGTGGAGTTGTTTGCTTTCTTCCTAAGGTCTCACCTTGGTTCGAGTCCCCTCAACTTGTAGTTTTCCCACCCCTAATTTTCATCATGGTTCCGCCACTGTTGCTGACTAACATGTTTCTGCACTAGGTACTTAAATATATGATTTCTTTCTTGGGAAACAATATGAGTGATGTCATTGCTCTGCTCATTTGCTATACTATCTGAGAGGATTATGGCATTGATACAATAACGCGTCTATCATACGTAAAAGGAAGCTTCATATGTCATTGTTTTAAAAATGAGGTTGAAAGATTGTAGACAATGCATGCTATTTAATTTAACACATAGATTCAGATACAAATGAGCAAAGACAAACCCCAATTCTATTATTATAAGACGGCAAAAGTTCAAACACTAATACACATCGATATATTTTAAGATAAGACCGTCTAAACCAATAGACTAGCAACTGGACACAACGGTCTTCCCTGTCCTCCAGCTTCTTCAAGTTAGCTGATTTGGGATTTTCCCTTTTTGGGTTGTTTCCTCCTTTGCTATATCGTTATGGGTAGAGTAGGAGAATTCGACTTTCCTTGTTGGGCTTAGACTGTTGTCTGCCTCTTATGGGGCTCCGACCTGGTTTTGATGAATGGTTTCTATTATCCAAAAAAAAAAATGCATATCTAACTCCAGTACAATATTGCATTTGCGTATGCATAACTTGAGGCGTCATAATCATTTCTTCTTGGCAATGAAGAGGCCCCACTTCTGCTCTTCAGAGTTGGTCTTGACCAGCTTTGCCTTCCATCCACCAACTATTATGTCATTGTTATATATATATATATATATATATATATATATATATATATATATATATATATATATTAATTCCAAAGAATAAAAAAATTCATCAATGCATAGAATTATAATATCAAATGCAAAGAGAAAACGAGGAAGAAACTCACCTTAAAAAAGCCCTCATGATCGAGAACGACTATCACTCTAACGTGTATATTGCAATCACATCTTTTTTTTTTTTTTTTCCGATGACATATTGCAATCACATCTTTGTAGCTTAGCGTTTGTGGCCTTCTTATGAACCACGAAGCTTTGTTGTTGCGAATATTCTCGATCCCAATTGCAATTCTCTTCCACGAATAAGGAGAACGAATGAATGAATGACAAAAGGTAAAACATCAGATAAAAAAAAAAGAGAGATGTGTTGGCCATTAGGTCTATACCACATAAAAATGAGAGACGTCCAGCCACACACTCACACAGTACTGCTGCATGCCAATACATATAGAGATGTAGCAAACACATAACGAGGAAACAAGATAGAACAACACCATACGTCCAATTATGAAGAGAGCAGGGCTTGTGTTCGTCCCACACCAGCTGTAGGTCATCTAGTATCCACAATCGAGTTCTCGAAACGTATATTGAATCTAAGCGATCGATTCTCAGTAATAATTCTTGTAATGAAATCGCCATTTGGAGTCGCTGCGAATCAGTCAAACACTAGTCAGCCGGTTCCTGCAGCCTCCCACACCCACATAAAACTCATCCATCTTCCCACTGTAGATCCCCCAACTGAGTTTGAGTCTGTAGAGAAGTTCCTCGGTGATTACATAGACAAATACAAGAACCATGTCAAGGACACCATTATCAACCAGGTATTACCTAACACGTCTCAAATTGTTGGAGTGATTGTTGACATGTTCTGCACTACCATGATTGACGTAGCCCATGAACTCAAGGTTCCATCATTTGTGTTCTTCACTTCTGGAGCAGCTTTTCTTGGTTTGTTGCTCTACCTTCAAAAACGGTACGACCAAGTTGGCAAAGTGTTTGATGAATCGGATCCTGACTCGATTGTACCGAGTTATGTCAACCCAGTGCCCACAAATGTAATGCCTGGATTTGCCTTCAACAATGGTGGATACATTTCATTTGCAAACCATGCTAGAAGGTTCAAGGAAACCAAGGGCATAATCATCAACACGTTGGTTGAGCTCGAATCCCATGCGGTTCACTCACTTTTTGATGGTAATGAAAATGAGCAAAGTCAAGCGCAGCCGCATGTTTACGCAGTTGGTCCCTTGGTTGACATCAAAGGTAAGTATGAAGTTCAGTCTAACCTTACCAAAGTTGACAAGATCATGAAATGGCTTGATGAGCAGTCTCCAAAATCAGTGGTGTTCCTCTGCTTTGGGAGCTCTGGGAGCTTTGATGAAACCAATTGAAAGAGATGGCAATCGGGCTCGAGCGAAGTGGCCAGAGATTCTTGTGGTCTGTACGCCAAAAACCCACCAAAAGGAACCATGGCAACGCCAGGGTGAGCATATAGCCATATATGGTCTGAAATTTTGATTACATCCATTAAAAGGTCACAATTGAGAATAAACAACCATTAAATTCGTAAAACAATATACAAAAAGAAAAGTTCAATCCTAAAACTTTACCATAAGAAATCAAGGGCATAATGATGACAAAAGTATTACATCTCATGAATTAATAACATACCTTATTAGTAGATGCTATACTTTTGAAAGACAAAAATTAGAAATAGAATATGGTCACAAATACATAGTTGATAACACACAATAATTTGATTTTTTTTTTATGGTTTACAGGACCTGAATATACATATACTAGAAGTTGAAAATCATGGTGCTATATATAAAAGTTTTCCTCAATGAAATTTTTTTCTCTCTCTCTAAAAGAACACGCCGCCTAGGTTTGGTCTCTTCCAAGACGCTTCATGCCTTGTCCAACGGCGTGT